>NC_141544.1:26834440-26986107 GCF_021556685.1 Rattus norvegicus | reverse complement strand
ATTGGTTGAATATACTTAAGGGTGGGAAAAACATGGTCATGATGCTGAAAGAAAAGGGAGAGAAGAATGTGCAAGAGACGAGGGAGAATTAGTCCACTGGATGTCAGCCATACATGCCTTGTGAATACCTACCAGTAAATGTCCTCAGAAATTTCCTCATTTTATAGAGGGGGAAAAGTGGAGCTTAGAGAAGTTTTGTGTTTCGTTGAGTGATCAGCAATTAGAGCAGTTTGGCCTCTGATCCTATCTGGCTGGAGATGACCCATGGAGGCTTTCACCAATGTCAGCATCAACCCAAAACCTAAAGACTGGGTAAGAACACGCTCCATGGTAGGAGTCAGGGTGATAGAGCCCAGAGGAGCAGCAGAGACAGTACAAAATCCTTAGAGCAGTTTATGGAACCGAGCCTCTCGTCCTGGGAGGAGGCTCAGTGGGACAGGTGTAAGAAGGGGTTGAGTAGGCTGGGCCTAAGGAGATAGGTCAGACCCAGGCTCTCTAATTGTTTTTTGTTTGACATTAAGCCAGAACACACAACTTGATTGACAGGCAGAGAGCATGTTCTGCAGATTGGATGCATGACTTCTTGAATTAAAGTTGGGAAGGTCATTTGGAGATGAACATACTTGTTCAGAAGTGAGGTGCCACATGGTCACCGAAAAAATAAACAATTAAGAAATGTTCCTAAAGGAAGAAGCCCTGTGAAGTACGGATTTGAAATTTGTTCAGGAATTCAAACTGGGAAAGAAATGAGAAGAGAAAGACGGAAGTCAAAGATGATGGTCACATGTTGACATGCGAATTTCAGAACGCGTGCGCCACCCAGTACATGAGCACAGCTGGGAATGATGGATTTTAGAACATACTTCACCAGGACAGGTGGCGTGTCTACTGCATGTGCCACTCTCAGGCGTCATGAGAGTGGGCAAGTGCTCCAGTGTACAGGAAGGCAGCTTATGGAAGAAAGAGGTTTGATATATTTGGTCCTAAAATTAAAATTAATATAACATTTAGTATTTACTTATTTATTTATATAAAGAATAGTATGTTTTGGCATAAATTTCCTTATCCAGTTTGATTCCAAGGGCAGAGGTGAGCAAAGCTGCATAGGATATATGCAGTGGTATACACGTACCGTTTCCTTTTGACATGTCAAGTTGAGAGAATCTTCAGGACATTTAAGAGGACGTGTCAGGCTACCAATGGTGAAATGGAATTGAAGCCTAAATTGGGGATCTCCATTTGGGAAATGATACAAAGAGGAGACTCAAATACTTCTTAAGATTAGCAGCGGAGATAAGTCAGAATGACAGTAAAGGAATGTCTAGATCTGAGCCTCCAGGAACCCCCTATGGCTCCAGATAAGTGATCTACAAAAGTATTTCACAAAACCATGTGAAGTCTCCTTCTTTAACAAAGGAAATGAACAGCAGAAACTTTGTGTCATCCTGGGGGCATGTTCAGGAATTATAACCAAAAAAACATGAGCACAACAGCAGTGAGATTAAGGTAAAATAATATTTCCATAATTTAATTAGATCAAAAACAAGCTAAGGCATGTATTGAGAAGTTTGAACTAACCTACTACAGTCAAAACTTATATCTGCATATTATTACAAAAAACTTCTTGGCTTTTGAGGCCGGCTGATTTTTTTGTAGATAGAGATAATTTTCAAGTTTCACATGGTTCATCAGAATATAATTTAATTTAAAAAATAATCCTGAAAAAAATTATAACACCCCCACCCCCAAAAAATAAAACCTTGGAAAATGTAGGCACCAGTACAGGCGTAGGCACAGGCAAACATGAGTGTGTACAGACATGCATACGTGTACCACCACCACCACCACCACTGCCACCGCCACCACCACCATCATCACCACCACCACCACCGCCGCCACCACCACCATCATCATCACTGTCAGCAGCAGGATACAATTTGTCTTTATTGATTTTGTCAAGAATTTTCTCAAGTCACTTCCTTGATGTTCTCTAGAAAACCACAAGCATTCTAATTTACATTACGTAATCTACATTTCAATATGACTTGTAATTCTGAAGTCTGATTATAAAGTAGTTGTAGGGCTTCTCATTTTTTGGCATTTGTTGGGATTTGAAGCAAGAGTAAACCTTTCTAATGGTTGTAGGGTTGTAGGGGACTCTTTAGATCAGACCAGGATTAACTGATTGTCTTAGATATATTCAAGAAATAATAAAATTATAACATTGTAAATAAACATTGATCAGTATTAGATTGAAATTTAAATATCACATATTCTCTATTATCTATTTTTTCATTAAAATAATTGGTAGAGGACTCTTGCAATCCCATTCCTGAAGAGAAGGTACCACGGCTCTATCAAGGCCAGTCGTTCTGTACTGATTTCAAGTTCATCCTCAGTTATATACTGAGATCCTGAATAAGATTCTGCACATAAAACATCATGTATAGCGCCATGGAGTAGGTGTATCCACCGTTACTCATAATAATAAGGAATAAGGAAAAGCAAGAAATCGTAATGGCTCCCTGCTGATTCGAGAGGTTATATTCTAAAGAATGTAAATCTAAATTACTTTTTGCAAAACAATCACTAAATCTCTACACAGGGTCACTGGAAAATAAAGACATCACAAGATATTGCTTGAGAAAAGAAAATTCTATACTTAGGGGAAATTAGAAAATCACTTTCAAAGAGGTAGCAGTGAAAATTTCTACTACATGTGGAGGAGGTAGCTTCATCGATAAAGGGCTTGTGTAAACATGTGGGCGTCAGTTCAGAAAACCAGCATCAACATAAAAGCTAGGCACAGCAACATATGACTATAGTCGCAAAGCTAAAGGAATAGAGAAACACTGAAATTTGCCAATTGCTTGTTCAGTCTAGCTGCATTGATGTGGTCCAGGGTCCAGTGGGAGACTTAGACTTAGAAAAGTAAGGTTTAGAAGGACTGAGGAAGGCACCTAAGATGGGCCCCCATCTTCTGCACATACATGAGTACACACACACACACACATAGACATGCACATGTATACACATGCATACGCATGGACACACACTTGTCACCCACATGAACACACAGTTAGAGCACATACACAGCATGAAACCACAGTATTTCTCATTTTAATGGACTTCCGTACTATGAAAGCGTCTCACCAGTTCTCTCCCTCTCTTCTTTGTTTCTCTAAGTTCTTCAGTCTTAAAAAAAGTTTATAGCCTAGTCAGGGCTTCAGAAAATGAGGATAGATTCTTAAAACAAAACAAAACAAAACAAAACAACAATAACAACAACAAAACCATGGCTGTGAAGACTTCTGATAAGAATTCAAAGCTGTGAGTTGTAAATGTTAATGTTGTTTTTATTTCCTCAGATGAAGGGATAGGATGAGATTCATAGCCAAGCTGGGCAGACATGGCTTTACCTGAGCCCAGAGCTTTTCTATCTGATCCTTGGGCAGCTTATAGTCCCTGTGCAATGTAATCTTCTGGAAGCCATGATCTTGAAGGATCCAGGCTTCTAGCCTCTGTCTTTTAACCTAGGTCTAAAATGGTTCAGCCTTTGAGACTTACTGCTGAATAAACTCAGTCTTTCTAGCTCATTCTGAACCCTGGCTGTCTGGTTCAACTTAGTTTTTCTGGCTCAAACTCCTCTCCAAGATGACTGATTCAAATTGACTTCTCTTGGCTTCTGACTGGATTGTTCTGCTTGGAAAGACTGCCTCTATACTCCACTGAACTGAACTAACTCTTCTGAACTAGCCTCTCCTGTCTGTTCTCCTGAGAGCTGGGCATATCCTATCTCTGACTCATTCTGGCAAATCATTTTACATCGTTATTATTTTATTTATTTACATTCTATCTATTACACCCCCCCAGTCCCTCTTCCCACAGGCCCTCATCCTATTCTCCCTTCCCCTTACCTCTGAAAAGATACCCACCCCCACCCTCATCTCAAGGCATCTCACAACTCCCTTCCCTGGGGTCTCAAGTCTCTTGAGGATTAGACTCATCTTCCCCCACTGAAGCCAAACCAGGTAGTCCTGAGTCCTAAGTGCCTCAGAACAGCCTACGTATGCTGCCTGGTTGGTGGCTCAGTCTCAGGAAGATCTAAGGGATCTGGGTTACTTGAGATTTCTGGTCTTCCTATGGGATTGCCTTCCCTTTCATCTCCTTCAATCCTTCCCCTAATTCCTCCATAGGGGTCCCTGACTTCAGTCCAATGGTTGGGTGTAAGCATCTGCATCTGTGTCAGTCAGCTGCTGGTATGGCCCCTCAGAAGACAGCCATGCTAGGTTCCTGTCTGTAAGCACATCATGGCATCAGTAATAGGGTCAGGCCTTGGTGCTTTCCCCCAACCCCATGAGGTGGAATCCAAGTTGGGCCAGCCGATGGACTGTATTTTGGCAAATGTTTCTGTGGTTTAGTCATTTGGCATGCTTCTCAATTAGACATCATTGTCTGAAATTAAAGGTGTATTCTAGCCAGAAGGATCAAAGGTGTATACTAAGGGTATGTTTATACTCTAGCCAGAGGGATTAAGGGTGTGTGGCACCCCACATTCCAACCAGATCATATCTTTGGATGCAATCCCTTGCCAGAGAAACCATGTTGCTGGATTAAAATTCCTCTACAGTGAGTGTTCAGTACCATAGGTTTACGAAGCCTAGTGTACAAAACGAGTTAATTCTGGGGCAAGCATACACAGAATAGACTGGAATGTTGAAAGGAGAAAGAGGGCATTGCCAGTTGGGTTTAGCTGTCTTTAAGTATTGTGCTGGTGGGGGAGAGGTTGTCTCCACTTAGTTTCTTACTGTGTTTGAAGTTTGATTTAAATCTGTAACAACTTTCATTATAGTAAGGCTTTGCATAAACCATATATAAAGATCATTTTAAACAAGAATGAAACAGGCATCTAGTTCTAAGAAAATCACTGACTAACATATACATATTTTGCTGCAGTACTATCCAAACATAAATAAGATTAAAATCGTGGCTTCTAGAGATTCATTTCCACCAGCAAAACTCACAGCATCAACTTGAAAGTTCCTGTATCTCAAAAGTCTTTTAAAACTCAGCATCACATAATCAATTTTTCTTTGCTCTTCACTGTCTTTCTGGGTAGAAAAAACTGACTTATCTGCACATTTATTTTAAATGTCACTTGATCAAAAGAGAATTAAAATCCCCGGGAATATTTTTGGTACAGTATGTAAAATAAATTACAACATTTGCACTACAAATACAATCTGTCTACCCAGCCTGGGAAAGATTTCTCCACACTCCCAGAAGGAAAAGTTTCTACAAATGATGTTTTTTCAATAAAATTAGTACAGAGCAAACTCCAGAGTTAATTGGGAAAACCATAACTAATTTTTGAAATCATAGACCACCCAGCCCCTTACCAAGCCATAGAACTATTTATGGTTTTTAACTCTCTTTTCCCAGTAATTTTAGCTTAATGAGTACCAAAAAGGATCTTGGGCAAAGAAAGGCTGGTCCCAAAGAGACTTTGAAGAGTAATGGGTAATGTAGAAAATAGGACTCCCAAAGAGATTTTGTTCTTTAATATTGACTTTGCATTTCACATTTTTATGCAAAATTATATTTAAAGTTTTACATGGTATTTTTAGCAAAGCAACAAGATTTATGTAATTAGTGGAAATTTTCTTACTGGTAAAATAGGAAAAATAATCATAACATTTATGGCACAAGGAAAAGGAATATCTGTTGTTCACACCTGTCTTCTACAATGTACTCTGTATGCATTGTTGAGTTCTGCACACATGGTAATAATATCTGTATTTGCTGTCTGGATTTATGAATTGAATGTTTTGCTCTGTTGTTTAAAAAATATAAAAAAAAGAATCTGAAAGTAAGGTTTGGGCAAATGAATATAGAGCTTTTTTATAATAGAAAGGTACTTAACTTTTTCAAAGCAAAGGATTCAAAGCTGGGAATTGAACTCAGGACCTCTGGAAGAGCAGTCAGTGCTCTAACCACTGAGCCATCTCTTCAGTCCAAAGCAGAGGATTCAAATGGTGTGAGAAACCATAGTATAAGCCCAGGTAATACCTCCAGCATAGATACAGGCAAATAAGCATTAATATTTCATATGTTAATAATAAAATATATTTTTTGTTTTTTTTAACATTTATATTCATGTGTGCATGTGTGCTTGGGTGAGGGTACCATGGATATTGGTATCTGACTGTACTGGAAAAGGTTGTCAGATGCCCAGGGTCTGCAAATAAAGGTGGTGTTTCCTGACATGGGAGAATGCTGAGAACTGAACTTGGGAACTCAGGGAAGAACAGCACACATTCTTTATTCTGAAACTATCTCCCAAGCCTTGTAATTTATTTTTTTTAATGAATTTACGTTCAGCTTTTAACCAGAAATATCCACACTCCTGTGGGTCCCTTTAAATCAGAACACAGGTAGAAAGCCATCTGCGGAAGAGTAAGCAAAAGGTTAATGGAAAACTAGAACTTCAATGAATCTACCCTGTCCCTTCTCAACAGAGATCTAGATTCCAGTGCCTTTATCTCTAAAAGCAGTGGTGGTGAGTGACCCAGGGCAGGGCAATGTAGGGCCTTTGATCTTAGTGAGAAGACAGGGTCATCACCTACTGGTTACAACCAAAAGTTTCTTGTTAGTTTTCTGGTTGAGTCAGTCCTTTTACAAGGAGAAAATCATTGGCAAGTACAAGAAAGTGCTTACAACAGCTTCAAAACTTCTTAGGACTCCAGCAGACTTTTCCTATTATATAATTTGCAGTTCATCATTTGCAGAGTCTAGTCTTTATCATCAGCATCAAATATCTAGTGTACTGGACCCACAAACAAGAGTTAGATGATAGTTCATTTAAAAACTATGCATAAGCTAGGCAGAGTAGTATGTGCCCATAGTCCCAGGTCTGACATGTTAGAGACAGGATAATTATTTTGCATCACGGTTTATGATTCCAGAGTGAGTGACATAGGAAGACCGAGATGCAAAGAAAAAGAGTATCAGCAAATATTAAAATGTAGAAATGAGTAGATCTGTAGAGACTGGTGCTATTTCCTTTATGGGGCTACTGCTATTCCAGAGGACCAGAAATTATTTCCCAACTCACATGGATCACAGTGGCCTGTACTCCACCTGCAGGGATTCAGGTGACCCTTCTGGTCTCTGTGGTCCCCTCAAAACACACACACACACACACACACACACACACACACACACACACACACACATCTTATGAATACACATAAGCTCATCAACACACACACACTCACACACACTCATACATACACTCACACACACTCACACACACACACACTCACACACACACACACACTCACACACACACTCACACAAACACTCACACACACTCATATATACACTCACACACACTCACAATACACTCACACACACACTCACACACACACACTCACACAAACACTCACACACACACTCACACGCGCACATACACACACACACACATATATACATATACCACACACAAAATAAGAAATAAATTTTAACAAATATTTTCCTGTTAGTAAATTCTAACTTACAAAAACAATGCATTTCTGTAAATTGAATTTAATAAACTCTATTAGTTATTAATATGAGATAGAGACCTGAGATTTTAATTAATCGGCTTTGTACAATTACCCTAATCTGTATTTCTATTAGAAAGGCTATTAATTCCCAACTCTACTCCCCTAATAGTTGCTGTTTGAAATTTCCAGGGTTATTGCTCCTCCAGCATTCTGTCTAGGAGGAGCATTCCATTAGACATGTTCTCCTGGTCCATTGGACATGCATGTGCTCCTGGTCCAACATGTCTAACGGAGACCTCCTGTTCTCTTTGTCTTCTTTCTTCTACACCCTCCTTCGTGCTCTTTCTCCTTCTACTCCTTCTCTCATGGTCCCTAATTGAGACCCCCAACAGGATAACTGAAACCCCACCTATTCTGTTCACCCAAGTAATTTGGTTGTAGCACCTTTTTTAACCAATTGTTTTAAATTGGGGAAGAAGGTTTACATAGCATCACTTCCTATACTTAAGTATCAGGGAAACCAGATTTTGAGAGCAAGTATTTAGTATTTGACTACATAGCAGCACCAGACCAATGCCCAACACATTTCTCCTTAAAAAAAAAAAAAACCTAATATGTTGAACATTTCTGACAAGTTTTGTAAATACTAGAATATTAATGAGGAGACCTGCAAACAAACAAACAAAAAAACAACAGAAAAGAAAAATAGCCACAATTTGCTGCTCTGGACAATCAGGTAAATACAGTACAATCTTAGCTGTGGTAAATCAAAATAAAAAGGGAAAAGGACCAACAATAACAGGTGTGTTGAATTCTAATTGAAGAATGAAAAATAAATTTCTATATTACAAAGTACTTTGTGATAAACTCTAGTACAAATGCTTCATTATCACATAGAATATATTTCCCGAGAATCAGAGAAACCCCATATTATATTCTAATGAAAGAGCATACAGCGTACATAAATGAGAATGTACAATTTGGAGTCATACAGTTTTTCATTTTCTGACAGTTGCATAGTTGTAGTCAATGTGCTGTGACAATATTTGTCACTCACTGACACTCTTATCATCCCCACACTTCTGCTGACCCTCGTCTTCCCACCCATCCTCCTCCTCACCATAGATAAGGAAATTACATGTTCTCAGCCTTAGGAACTGGGGACAAACTTCCATGTAAAAAAATGTGTGTGTGTGTGTGTGTGTGTGTGTGTGTGTGTGTGTGTGTGTGTGTCTGGAGGGTGTGTGTGCTCATGGTACGTGTGAGTTTATTTTCTACTATTGCTTTCCACTTGCTTCCTTGAGACTACGTGTCTCACTGAACTTGAATCTCACCAGTTCAGTGAGAATAGTAGCTAGTTGGCTAATTGTCAACATCTGCCTGCCCCTCTCCAGTGCTGGGGGATACTGGCATATTCAGCCATGTCCGTGATCTTATGTGAAAGCTGCTGACTGGAACCTAGATCCTTCTGCTTGAAGAGAAAGCACTCGTGTCTACAGAACCACTTACTAAGAGTCCCTTCTACCCCCAAGTTTTTATTTTATTTTAATGTTCTTTTTTTGTTCATTTGATTTCGTCTTTCACTCTGTACTTTAAAAATAGTGAAGCAAATATGAACCTACTGACTGAGGAGTTTTGTGAAGTATACATATCTATTATATTCATACATTAGCTCCTACGAATAAAAATGAACTTCCCTTGCTTTTCAGTTTATAGGGCACTCCAATGATGTTTTAAATAGGAGAAATATAAATTAATATTCTCTCAAAAGATGGTTACAATAAATTGAAATTGTTGTTTGCTTTATTAATAATTATGCAGAGGGAAGTTTCCCTCTGAAACTTTATTGACAAATTCAATTTGTTCCAGAAATGGATAGCAATATGTTCACTCACATGTTAATACACTTAGCTTTTGGTTTATTTAATAAATATTTATTGTGTACTTTTCTGCAACCTGTACTCTGCTAGACAAGTTAATATAAATCCATTTTCATCTAAAACTGAACTTTATTGAGAAAAGACAATTAGATAAATGATTACAATGAAATTAAAAATATGGGCAGTAAAAATATGGGGGTGATAGTTTTAACTGTTTCTGCATACCCACTTCTCCTTTTCTCACACCCCACCCACTTGTCAGCTAGTAGAAGCCTCACAGTATAACACAATCCTCTAGTATAGTGTCCCTTGAAGAGCGTGTTATAGAATTTTATATAGCAAAATTTTTAAAAATTTCTGTGTTGTCTCTTTTCTCTAAATTTTCTTACTAATCTCTAGAAGGTCTTAAAAATTCCCTTGCACCTATTCAGATTTTCCTTTTCTCTGTGTATAATTAGGACCCTTCCTACTGATTTTAACAATGCTTTATTCACTGCTCTTGTCTCTGAGAATTCATGCAACCTCCCCTCAGAAGTACAATAGCTTTCAGTTTACTGTATCTTCGAAAACTAACATATTAGCAAACTCCATTACTGCCATGGCAGTGACATGTAATATACCAGAGAAATTTAACATTTGCCTAGACTTTGAAGGATTAAGGGAATAAATGGTAATTTCCATGAGGCAGAAGAGTCTGACAAGAGTTAAGGTCTACATAGGTTTCCCAGTATTCGCTAGTATTAAAGGGTAGGAGACTGTGTCTCCTTGTGGGCATGAGAGGTAGGCAGACACTGTCAGGGAGCAAATCCTGTTCAGTATTGACCTTGTCCTTACAAGGAAGTTGGGCCAAAGATCTACATTTTACTTACAAACAGGTGCAACTTTCTGGATTTTACAATTAGACTTACGTTTGGGGAGATTTTATGTTTTAACCCATTCCCTTGGATACAGTATTAGAGAGAAGATATGTACAGACTACGATGTAGATACACACATATGGTATAGGGAATATTTCTTAGAGTTGGGTCATGTAATTAGAGGTTACACTATTACTTCCCGAGGAAACAAGAAAGCATTGTCTAACTTAGTTCAAGTGTCAAGGACTCAGAACTAAGAGCTAGTGGAGTAAAATTTGCTCCATGCAAAAGACCTACATACTATAGCAAAGAGATAAGAAGCCACAGAAACTGAAGACACAGAATATGTTAGCTTTTTTAATTCATGAACAGAGGAAGCTACATGTCCCGGCCAAGGAGAAAAATTTGTTTTTCCTATACTTTTTCATTCCATGTTCTTAGCACATTAGGTGTCTCCTCACTCTGGGCAAGGACAGATAGGCTGTCTATCACTAATTCAAATGCCAAGGTTTTCTGTGAAAAATGCTCTCATGGCCCCATACAGATATAGTGTTCAACATCAGTCTGTATTCCTCCTACAGTGAATCATCATGTCTTAGTTAGGGTTTTCCTTGCTGGGCTTAAATGCCATGGCCTGAAGCAGTTTGGTGAAGCGTTTATGTTATCTGATGCTTCCAGATAACTCCATGGGTAAGAAAGCCATGACAGTAACTCAAATAGGGCAGGAACCTCAAGCCAGGAACTTAAGCAGAGGCCCTGGAGGAGTCTCTTTGCTGCTTCTTTCTAGTCTTTCTACGGCTTGTTCTGCCTGAATTCTTGTACACCGCCAGGACCAGCTTACCAGAGTTGGCACCACCCACTTTAGGTAGGGCCTTCCCAATTCAATCACTAATTAAGAAATTGTCCAGCAGACTTGCCTACAGATGAATCAGAGGAAGGGATTTTCTTAATTGTGGTTCCCTCACAATTCTAGCTTATGTCAAGTAGACAAACTAACCAGGACACTTCTCAGAGTCCATGGAGTTCTCTACACTTCCCTCCATTTCTAAACATCATAGTTGTTTGAAAACAATCTTCCTAAGGTATACATCGAAGGGAAAAACTTCTGTTTGGATGGCGGCTCCCATCCTGGAAACTCACCCTCCTGTTACACAGATCAAGGGTGGCTGTCTGCTTCTATGTTTGTACACTACTAAATGTTACTGTGATAAATTAAATGTGCATATTTTTTTCTATTCTAAAACAGTGCTAGTTTTTTAAAGCTCCTAAAAGTTTTCTCCATAAGAATGCCTCCCAGATAGGGCTGAGTTCTACTTATTCTTGTAAAGTGATGTCTTTGTTTTACTCTGTCACTGGCTGTAATCCCATTGTTTGAAATTGTGCCAGGAGAATTTGTTAGCTCACTGATGGATATACTCAGAGTGGACATAAGCTAAGACAGGTTATTCTCCTAGTGCCCAAGTGCAGTACTATGAGAAAGTGGCAAGAAGCCAGTCAGTTATCAAACCCAATCTATCACTATTTTCAAGAGGTGTTCGTTCAACACTTTTAAAACTTGTTTCTGTACTTTTCTTTTTAACCCAGGAACTTCATAACTAAATGTTTGTATCTTTCAAATAAATGATATCTACTGAGACTCTTATGTCTTTAGGATTGCTTTTATCAAGTCACTAAACATAAAGCACTCCGTGAAATAATTCAATAATTACAGCTGTGAATTTCTCAGTTTTGAATTCCAATGTAAGTACTTTTTGTAACTTGTAGGGAGTTTCCAGAGGGTATCTTCTCATACTGATATAAGTCCTAGAACTAAAAGCAAGTCAAATATATGCTTAAGAGCCAAATGGTTTGGTTGTGAACCGTGAACAGGCCCGTGTGCTCGAACACTTGCCCCAGCCGGTGGCTCTCTTCTGGGCTATTGTAAGAGTAAGCAGGGGCTAGAGGCACAGGCTGCTCACAGGGCTGGAGCTTGAAGGTTATAACCCAGTCTTAATTCCTAGGTCCTTTTTGCTTTCTTACGTGTCAAACTAGGAGGAAGCAATGCTGCAAGCCCTCACACTCTGTCCCCCGCTATGGCCTGATCAACCCCTAACCACCATGACTTCTCCATGATGATAACTTCAACCTATCTTTAAATTTGGAACCCAAGTAAACGTCTCTGCGCTGATTCTTCTGTTTTGTTACAAACGTGAGGGACGTAACTCATGTGAGACCTCAGGCCCCGGAGGCGATTGTTTTTACCATAAAATATAACTCCCTAAGCATTTGGTAATAATATTTGAGGGCATCCTAGTACCTCCGTGAAGGTGGGGAGATAGCAGGCAGGGGAATCAAGTGATGTCAAACCTGAGATCGCAGATGCAGGCTCTAAGAGCTATTTCCTAGACCCAACTGAAAGTGGTCAGGAGAACTGACTAATGTTGTATGTCACTAGGTCAATTTCATTATTAGTTTTTAAATACCTATTAACTTCCTTTGTATTAGGAAAGTCACTGCGACTGCTCTTAGACCATGGTTGTTGTGAATAGCATAATGCTTTAGAATTTTGTATATCATCAGATATATTGTTATTACTAGCAACATATCTATGTATATCATAGTTATATTGTTACTAGTCTACACTATATTCTTTTTTTAAGATGCCTTTTATTATTTTATGTGCATGAGAGCTATGCCTGCATATATGTAAGTGTGTTGTATGAGAAGACTGGCTGTGAAGGCCAGAAAAGAGAATGAGATTCCCTAGAACTGGAGTTAACCAAGGTTATGAACCATGGGTTATGAACCGTGGGTGCTGAAAATCAAATAGCAGTAGTCAACAGTAGTCAGTGCTCTTAGCCACTGAGCTATCCCTCCATTCTCCTCTTTGCTCTACTGTATGACAACTTATAGTGATGTAAGTTTGCTACTTTCCCTATAGGTATTCTAGGGGCAAACACTTCATACTGATGACTAAATAGAAAGAGGTATTCCAAATTCAGTAGCTATTTTAATACATTATTCTTCATAACAGTTCTGAGGGGTTCAATGCACCACTCATAGGTGAGAGCTAAGGCCAGAAAGGTTGCGAACTTTGGAAAATCACATAGTAAGAGTCTAGATTTGATTCCAAACTGAGGGTTTTGGGTGAGCCAATAATTACCACGCTGTACCACCACTGTATGTGAGAGATCGATGTCTAGACAGTAGCTCACATCTGACTGTTTTGTGTTCTCAGCAAACTTCCGGCTAGTGACTTTCTATCGCTAGGGCATCTGCCACACGCCAGCGTTTGCGAGCCAGAGTTGCATAATCCATTTACGGCAAAGTCTAGTTTTTCATATTCTTCTCCTGTATTAATGTTTTACAAAATAGCCTTCTACAGGTTTTCACATTTTTAATTCTGACCCAATGCCTTGATTTTAATATATGGCTCATATATTAATGATATCAGTACTGAATAAATAATAAGCAAGCTACTCCCTCTGAATTGCAATGGAAAGGGTGTCTCTAGGCCTTCTCTGGTTGTATAGCTTTAACACTTGTGATCAGGAAAGTAGCAATATTTGTTTATCCCTGTCTCTCCTTCGCTCCCAGCAATTACCTCTAGGCACTTTCTGTCAAGTCAAACTCAATGTTAAATGGCTGTCCCTCTCTCTCTCTTTAATGAGCCATTAGACATCATTAACACCTACCCTGGGTCACACTGCACCTAGCCCCCTTCTTAGAAGCCTTTGACAAAGGGGCCCTCCATCTCTCATTTTTGCAGCTGAACTTGTTTCGCTGTACCCTTAGTAGGGTACGAGGTGGTAGAATGAAGGACAGACGTTGTGTCTGCAAGCTCGGATCAGAGCGGTGATAGAGAGCTCACAATGAAGTCAACACTACCAGCTACAATCCACACCTACGGCTAGGTTAGCGGCTAATTCAAGGCTATAGCTTGTCCCTTTCTTCTTCAACCTCCATCCCAGTGTCTGCCAGAGAGAAAAGGCGGAGCTTCTTGCCTTTCTGCTACTTTAGGTTCTTTGACAAATCTGCCTTCGTTTTTAGATTAGATAAATGAAATAAATTTTCCTATTTGCTTCCACTAAACTTATTTTGCTTTAAAAAAACGTTAATAATAGAAACATGGCTAGTCGGAGAAGTGAGAAAATTAATTAAAAATATAATCCCACGTAAATATCAGCTAGCTGTCCGAACAGTGGTGCTAGAATGAGATATAATATCTAATTGCAAATTTCTAACTCCAAGAATCTAAATGAGGTGAGTTTAGGTGTTAAGTTTACTTTGTAACTTTTACATACAAATTTGGTTAGAACCAAAATGTCCTCGCATACTAAGGACTTCGTGTCTATGTAAGCATAACATAAACCCACCCCTGTACCCTCACATGTCTGCTCATAAACGCCTCATGTTTGCAATGTTACTACAATCTGATCTGCCAAATGTTCAAACACATAAGCTTAAGATAAAGTATTATTTGAAATATGTGGTCTCCAGAAAACCATTCTCTATACAACTTTTTTCTATGTCTTGTTCACTCAGATATGATCAATTTGTTCTCATATGTCAATTTTTTTGTTTTAGGTCAAAAAAACCTAATTGGGGCCCTCAGAACACATAGGGGAGCATAAAACTATTAGGCAGTTACATGAAATGGATCTGTCTAAAAAATACTGTTATCATGCCATTGTTTATTTATTTTTACCTTCAAAATGACATTTTCGATAGTTCAGTATGCTCGCCGCAAGCTTGGGATAGCAATCACAATGAAAGCTCAAACAACCTCAATGGGAAAGCAAACACACACACACACACACAAACAAACAAACAAACAAAACAAAACAAAACAAAACAAAACCCTGAATGTATGGTGCATTGATAATGGAAATGGAATTTGAACAATTTAAAAATCTTAAAGAACTAAATATGAAATGCCCACGCAGGTTGGTCCGCTGGTTTAGGCTTTTGTTTGGTGGTTTGCACCTATGCCATGTGAGCCAGTGTTTTGACATCTCAGAGCAGAGTCGGCTCCATGAACCCATCCACAATGGAGGTAGCAAAGCTGCTGGCAGCTTGGCGCTTTGGGCTGAGAATGAAAGTGAACATTGGCCACTGACACAGCGTCTTATCACCTCATCGCCAGCCTCGCTGCAAGTGCAAATTACTTACTGAGCCCCGGCTCAGACAGATGACGAAATGCAAGAGGCCGGATAGTCGATCATGGGATGTTTGTAAATGTTTAATATCTAGCTTTCTGGCAACAGGATCGGGGACAAAAATCCTTGAATGTAGCTTTCGACAATGTCCGTATCTAAGACTGACTCCGAGCTACTAAGCGGCTGGCACAGGCAGCAACCTGGAAAGAGATAAACAACTTCTGCTTTGGAGTGGGGCCAGTAGGCGCAAAGCCCAGCGCATTTGGAGCAGAGATTCTGTTTCCTAGAAATAGTGAGATAACAGCCATTATGAACCCTGCTTAACAGTGGTATTTTGAGGGTCACTGTACCAGGAAATCTGTCTTATGTGTTCTGTCAGCTTTATGGCATTTGCAAGATCTGAAGTGCAAATGTGGGGACCGATATTGACTGCCACCTTTACAGGATGTAGAACTACCTAGTAGACAAACCTCTGGGTTTGGGTGGCAGTCTCTAGGCAGACTTAGCTGTGGTGGCATGAGCAGAACTGGGTCCATGGGCTGTGATCCAGACAGAACGAAAAGAAGAAAGTAAGTTAAACGTTCACCACTCATCTCTCTCTAATTCTCAAAGGTGGATAAGTGTGACAAGTTAGCCCAAATTTCTCCTCCTCCATGACTTTCCTGCAATGGTGACCTGTCCTGTATGCTAGAATGATGGGCCCACATCAACCCTTCTTCCTTAAGTTTGTTTTGAAAGATACTTCCTTTTTGAAGAAAAGAAAGAGACAGTTAATAAAATTCTCCAAGTCATCTGTAGCAAGAGTCAAAACATTTTTTTCACCTCTCTATATGATGTGGATTTTTCCTGCCCCTCTTTTGTGTTAGCATTATTTTTTTAAAGAGAATTATTCATAGCTTGTACTTATGAATGGAAGGTTTATTTCAACTTTCTATGACTGTTTCCTAATAGTGTTTCCAGTGAGGGTTTTGTTTGTTTTTTGCTTTTTTTTTTTTGGTGTAGAAAATAATTGTTAATTCTCTGAGAGAGAAAAAAATAGTATATAGCTTATAGCTTTCAGACATCTGAAACTTAAACTGATTTGTAGGAACATCTTTCTGGGTTTTCCTTTTTTTTTTTTTACTTTGCAGATATTTAAACACAAATATCTGATAACTAAATTGTGATAGACATTTTGTAGCTTGTCATTTTGTATCAGAAATGTAATGGCTTTAACCCTCTGATTGTCACGACCAGATTCATTCTATTGTATGAAAGCATGACCTGTAGTACATACTCAAGTTTAAAGTTGAGCTTCGGTTCGCAGGTTTTATGTATCTGGATCTCATTGAACAATCAGCATTATCACAACAAGCATTTCTACCTGAGAGAAGTGCTTGACTCTTCAGTTCTTTCTAGGGCCTTGACTTGTGGGACAGGACGGTTCCCAGCCTATCAGCCTTCCACAGACTCGTCTCGCATCAAGACATTGCTCTCTTTCATCTGGAGGTGGTAATCTTTAGATCCTTTTTTGGGTTCCTCTCAATTCCCATTTGTGTATCTATACAAATGATCACAGGCTGACATTAAATCTGCCCTGAACCAGTGTCTTTGTTTTAGATCCTGCCCAGAGTTAGAAAGTGTGTAATCTGAATAATGTAGTTTTCTTTTGTGTCCCATCTGCCGCATCTGTAAATGTTTAAATACCCTTTTAGGGTTCTTTTAAAGGCACATATCCATTGACAAAATACCCAGGGTTTATAACCCCGAAGCCTTGACGCTCTTTAAAGACCAGACTCTGCAAGCTCATGTTGATCATTCACTAAAACCAGGGCTCCCTTTCTGTCTCTTTGTAGTTCACACTGACATTCCGCTCCGCTCTCAAATTCCTGCCTCTGTTTCTACTTTACTTGTTTTGTGGAGTTTTATGCTTGAGGATGTGCTGAGTTCTGCTCTGGCTTTGTTTTCAATCTTAGGAATGTTGCTGCTAAAATGAGGCTGGCTGTTGAGAAAGAGTCCAGCATCTTGATTACGTCCACTGACCGGCCGTATGGCTCTTGCAGGTGAATAACTTTGAGGAAATGCAGTTACAACAGCAAAAGGGCCCTGAGCCGTGCATATTGCCTAATTCTAGTCGCGCGCGCGCGCGCGCGCGCGCGCGCGCGCGCGTGTGTGTGTGTGTGTCTAACAAAAACATCAATTTAAAAAAAAGAGTTATTTTGTATATATGAATACACTGTAGCCATCTTCAGACACACCAGAAGACAGCACCAGATCCCATTACAGATGGTGCTGAGGCACCACGTGGTTGCTGGAATTAACTCAGGACCTCTGGAAGATCAGTCAGTGCTCTTACCTTCTGAGCCTTCTCTCCTGCAACCCCTGCAAAAAAGCTATGATTCTTGAGAAGCATGTGGCCATCTCCACATGCATCCTGAGCATTGCTGCTCGGTCCTCCCTAGCTTCTCTGCCCCTGCCCTGTACTCATTCTATTTACTTTTCCCCCTCAGAATGTGTTCTTCTCTCTTCTCTTCAGCATCGTTCCTTCCTGTTGATTCTTACCCTCGACTCTCTTTGCCAATGTTCATGTTTTATCTTAAGTTGCATTGTATGAAATCCTTCTCAAAGCTCCCTCCTCTGTTTTAGAAGTTGAATGGTTCAAGTAGAAACTGAACCATCTGTAACTAGTCTCTTAACTGAAAAACTGTCTGGAGATCTGGGCAAATTTACATCAGGTTTATAGGGAAAATAAGTGTGTTTTGAAGTCTTTTTTTACTCCTGATTCTAGGAATATTCTCTGACAAGAAGCAAAATACCAACAATGATGAGCTCATTTTGACAATGTAGGGATGAAAAGTATGTCACACGTTTGAATTTTTAGTCTCTCGTATACTATATATGTTGCAACCAGTTTCTTTTCTTGACTTTTTCTTTTTTTCATTTCTTTGCCTTTTTCTTCTTTTTCCATCCTTGACTGGCTTCTCCATTCAATTGTTGTCTGCTTATAATGCAATTGTGTTACCTTTTCCATTGCTTTGCCAAATGAGTATAAAGATCGAAAGAGGTATTTGGGGCCAAATGCTGCTTCCAATGGTAGGTAGCCAGATCCTTGTTCATGGGGAAGTGATGAGGCACAACAGGTATGTGTAAAGGTATGTAGAAGCAAATTATGTGGGATATGAGAGTCAGAGGCAGGGAAAGAAGAGGGGAAGGGAGAAGGAAAGTGAGGGAGGCGGGAGGGAGGGAGGGAGGGAGGGAGGGAGGGGGGAGAGGCGGAGAGGGAGAGAGGGAGAGAGAGAAGGAGAACAAGGACAATCTTCAAAAAGCTAAGTAAAGGGCTTGCTCCAGCTAGCCCCAGCCTCTTAAGAGCTCAATTACCAAATTAGCATCATCATAGGGGGACTAAGATTTCCCAGTATGAACCTATCCTCGGGGACAGTTCAGATTCAAACTATAACAGCAAAGTACCTAAGCTCACATCTGTTCATATCTCCATTATAATACAAAAGAAAACTTGCCTGTTGAAGAGGACTTTAGAGCTCTCCTTCTTTGACTTTAAAATAAGGCCAATATCTTAACCAAGTCAATCTCACAATGTTCTCCATATTGGTATATTTTCGTATCTATTCCTTCCTTCTGCAACACTTCTATTAACGCCATGGAGGTCACCATGCTGGAGATATAAATTCGAAGAAAAAATATTGCGAGTTGGGGATTTAGCTCAGTGGTAGAGCGCTTGCCTAGCAAGCAAGGCCCTGGGTTCGGTCACCAGCTCCGGGAAAAAAAAAAGTATTGCGTTATAATTCCCCTCCGTTTATTACACACAGGAAATGAGTATGCAGGACAGTAAGGACTAGGTTTTAAATTGCTAATGGAACATGAAAAGAAAGAATCCCAGCAGCCAGGTGGCAGAGCACATGATCTCATTGAGTGTATAAATATGCTTATGTCTTGCATAGCATCTAACAGTAAAAACCGCCTGCTTTCTGCAAAAGGACCACCACTGAAATACCGCCCTCAGAAGGAGCGACACCATATTAATATGCTGATAACATTCTTTGCATCTAAGGTATTTGTTGAATAGATGAATAAAACCTATTATTTTAATTGTTCTATTTAGTTTAAGAGCTTAATCAAAAGCAATTTCGTCCTCTGCCTCATCTTGAGTAGGCAATGAGCATTTAACTCCACTGTATATTGCTATGTTAGTGGCTTTTCAAAGTTTAGTATATAAAAATTGCTACAGTCAGATGTGTATTTTGACTCTGGATAAAAGGAGTCAAAAGCAATCTAATTTGATTATTAGCATCATGCTTTAGGTGATTGGATGCCTCTTGATCAGAAGAGAGGAATTAAGTTGATTTGACAGCCCTCCAATTTTGCTTTTACTTTTATTGATTCATTGAATTCAAGTTCCTCTGTTCAAGGTTTACTCTTGAGCACAGCAATGATAGGCACATGTAGCCTAATCACATTTCATTGTCTGTCTTCCGTGGGTAATGATAAATTTCACTACTCAGATCAATTCTGGCCCAATTTCCACTAATAGAATGCGACCCAAAGAAGACTGTTAGATTAAAAGCGGTTTCTTTTATGGAATGCATTCAAAGGAGAAAACGAGGTAGAGGCATATTGCTTTATCATTCTGGATTAGATTTTATTGGAAGGATACTATCAAAATAAGCAGTGCTTGGAGCAATGTGTAGGGGGCTCAGAGAATTCTGTGTATTCAGAAACTGAACATATTTGCATAATTCCATCTCTTCACTTTCACACATGGAGAGCCCCACAGTAACATGAACTAGGGTAGAGAATGCAACTGATTTCGATAATCTTTTCCTACCTTTTCAAAGATGGTGTCCTTCCTTTAAAACTAGAATTGCAAATGAGTGGCATGTGTTTTCGCAGAATACATAGCCATACACCATAATGTTTTCCACATTCCAATATTTCTTAGAGTTATCTTTGTGTTTTTTCATTTCCTTTCAATTAACAAATTAAAACCACAATTTCCTGCCAAAGTGTGGAGTATATTGTTTGAATTAGTATTGTGTACATTCCCAGAAGGTAAATTATATTTGTATGATTCGGAGACTGTGATGAACTGGACCTAGATTGATCTATGCTACTAAACTCTTCCTAACCCGTGTTTCAAGTAAATTGTGTAAGTGTCAAAGAGTTAACGCTGGGAAACGAGCTTCATTAAATACACAGAAACAGAGGGGGAAACCAACTGAAGGTCATGCATGAACACAGACATTCATTTACATGCACTCATTAACATATCGCTCAGTGAGTGTTGACTCTGCACGGTAAGAGAGAAAGTAGGAGAGATAACTTGTTTGGTCTGATTAAAAAAATTTCACGAAGTAGGGTTCGAAACATACTGATAACATTAAATGAACGCTTTTTTTCAAAAGCACAATTTATGTTAAACATTATCAAGACACGCATCTACAAATTAGATTTTCAGGGTGAAGAGAACAAAAGAAGAAGGAAGAGGATAAAAAACCGAGGAACTCAAGAGAAGAAGAAACTCAGACTTCAGAGTGGGGATAGAACACTTAATATAAAAATAATATGTAGATATAGACTGTAGTGTTTTCTAAATTTTTATTTAATTAAGAAGATGAACCTCTACATAATGGACTATTACTCAGCTATCAAAAACATTGACTTTATGAAATTCGTAGGCAAATGGTTGGAACTGGAAAATATCATCCTGAGTGAGGTAACCCAATCACAGAAAAACACACATGGTATGCACTCCTTGATAAGTGGCTATTAGCCCAAATGCTTAAATTACCCTAGATGCCTAGAAAAAATGAAACTCAAGACGGATGATCAAAATGTGAATGCTTCACTCCTTCTTTAAAAGGGGAACAAGAATACCCTTGGCTGGGAATAGAGAGGCAAAGATTAAAACAGACACAGAAGGAACACCCATTCAGAGCCTGCCCCACATGTGGCCCATACATATACAGCCACCCAATTAGACAAAATGGATGAAGCAAAGAAGTGCAGGCCGACAGGAGCCGGATGTAGATCGCTCCTGAGAGACACAGCCAGAATACAGCAAATACAGAGGCGAATGCCAGCAGCAAACCACTGAACTGAGAATAGGATCCCCGTTGAAGGAATCAGAGAAAGAACTGGAAGAGCTTGAAGGGGTTCGAGACCCCATATGAACAACAATGCCAAGCAACCAGAGCTTCCAGGGACTAAGCCACTACCTAAAGACTATACATGGACTGACCCTGGACTCTGACCTCATAGGTAGCAATGAATATCCTAGTAAGAGCACCAGTGGAAGGGGAAGCCCTGGGTCCTGCTAAGACTGAACCCCCAGTGAACTAGATTGTTGGGGGGAGGGCGGCAATGGGGGGAGGATGGGGAGGGGAACACCCATGAAGAAGGGGACGGGGAGGGACTAGGGGGATGTTTGCCTGGAAACCGGGAAAGGGAATAACACTCGAAATGTATATGAGGAATACTCAGGTTAATAAAAAAAATTAAAAAAAAAAGATGAACCTCAAGTAATTCAATAATACATGCCATAGATAGTTTTGATGCACACATTTGTTGAAGTTCGGTCTATTGCTATTGTAAGGCTAAATATCCCAAGGTCTGGTTGCCTCAAGGTGAGTGAACTCTCCTGTGTGCCAGCTTTTGTTATGCAAACCTTACTGTTTAATTTAAAATCATTGTTTAATAAAGATGCCTACAGTCTGTAGCTGCCCTGAAGAGAGGTAGATGAGCCTTTGGTTCCAGGGCTTGGGGCCTGAGGCACAGACCAGTAGGAGAGGGAAGAATGGAAAGAAGAAGGCTCTATTGGATGTAGATCATGAGTGCATGGTTGTGAGGAATGGCAGTGGCTCAGGCAGAACATGGCAAGTTACATCTGAGGGTTATTGACAGGGGAATAGAAAACATAGCATAGAGGGCTGATATCTGCCCTGCTCTAGTGTTTTTACTCATCCTGATCCAACGAGACCTTGGGATACAGTAGTTAGCATTACAGTACGTACGAACAGACAAAACTGCAACACACATGTTTGCTGCAGTGTTTAAATAACAATGGACCTCCTCAAACACTGATCGTTTCTTCATGGTGAGACTATTTTAAAAGATTTCTTCCTACCTCTCTGAAAAAAACCTGTTGCATTATTCTTATCCGCGATCTACTGCACAGTAGCGCAACCTAATCTCTTATTTCTAAGTAAATACAATTTAGCATCTGCTGACCTACTTTACCTTATTCTTCTCTAGCCTTAACCTCTGCTAACTACAAATTTACCCTCAACCTCTATGAAATCAACTTTGTAATTGTCATTTTAGTGAGATTGCACATCTCACATGTTAGTGAACTCATGCTATCCTTGTGTTTTACATCTGGTTTATTTTTGATTAATGTGATATTCAGATCCATCTGTATTATTGAAAGAACCACACTCATTTATCTATCTATCTATCTATCTATCTATCTATCTATCTATCTATCTATCTATCTATCGGTCTGTAGCTAACTACTCCTGCACTGCATATATTTACCACATTCATTTAGTCATCAATTAATGGGTATGTCAATTTCTATTTTCTCTGTTACTCTTTCGGAGATACTGTTCCCGGAGAGATGAGAATAAACATCTACTCACCCCACAAAGTGGAGCATGGTGTTGTAATTGCTCTTATTGCTTCCTGAAAGGAGACCGGGTGAGGTTTTTGGTAGACATAGAAACAACTCAATCCCAGCTGCATGTCCCCAACATTAGTGGTAGCTCCTGAGAACTGGAAATCTCAAGCACTTTATCCAACCTGCAGGCAGCTTAGCAGGTTAGAGAAGATCCTTTCTGGCAATTAGCTGGTTTAAGGGTCTCTCACGTCAGTAGTACTTACTGCTTTTATATGTCCCAGGAAGGAAGGTCTTAGAGCACCTGGTCAGTTTCAGAGCTTCCTTAAAGTGATTGCCTTGTTCCATTCCTTATCTAAAGGAACTTCCCTGCCTAACGGAATATTTCACCTCCTTATAGGACATCTGTGCACCTCTCCCCAAGAGACTGTTATATTTCAGAGAAAATTGCTACACAACATGGATTTCAAGGAATGCTGTAGTAAGCATGAAGAGTTTAGCGCATGGTCTTGGATGGGTAAAGCCACCTTAGTTAAAATGCCAGTACTGCTTGTATTAGTCACTCTTCTGGTTGTTATTATAAAGCAGCCTGACAAAAACACTTATGGAGAAACGACTTGCATTCAGTTCATCATTAACAAGAGAAATGGAGGCTTTAGGTATTTGGTACAGTTTACACTGTTTCCTCTGTCAGGAAGGAGAAAACTAGGAATCCCTGTCCTAGTGCCCTCTTTCCTTATTTAGTCCGGAAACAAGCTTCTGAAATGGTACTGTCCACATTTCTACTGGGTTCCTACCTCAATTAACCTAATCCCACCCACTGTGATGAGAACAGCCACACACAAAAGGTCCATTCTTAGGTGAAGCTTTGTCCTGTCAAGTTCACAATCAAAATAAATAAGTAATCACACTACCCAAAATAATCACCAAATCCTATGTGATCTCTATCAAAACACCAGTATTTTAATAGAAATAGAAAATTTATTGCCATTACTTCTATATGAAATGATAAACATAAAAATGAAAATAAAAACAACAAAAAACTTAATAGTCACAACATGTTTTAAGAAATCAAAAGAGAAAAAAATAATTCCACAACACAGAAAACAAAGTAGAAATAAACCAATAAAAATTCTTCAGACTCGAAGTCTGAAAAACCTCAGCTGCAGGGCTGGCAAGTTGTCTAGATAAAGGGATAGCTGCGCAGTTAATGAATCTGAAGTCAGATCTCCAAGACTCACACAAGAGCTGGACCAGGCTGCCCATGCCGATAACGCTACTATTTGGATGTGTAGTGGATCAGAGAGAGAATCTTTGGGCTGACAGGACAGACAGTCTAGAGGGAGCTTCAGGTTCAGTGAGGAATTTGTCTAAAACGAATGTAAAGAACAGACAACTCAACTGGTATTTACATGTGGACTCCACATATATGCTGCTGTGCAATTACTTCCACACATATGTATCTACCATAATCATATGCATACATAAAATAAATTAAATGGAATAAGTTAAAATACAATGGCTGAGCAAATTAACCCACTAAAAATGGTGATAAAAGAAGGAAGCCCTGTCATTAATAGCCAGGTAAATCCAAACCTCAATGAGAAACTGCCTCATCCCAGACAACATGGATACTCTCAAAACACTAAAGATAAAATGTGTCGCTCAGCATGAGACGACAAAAAGAACTCATCAGCGTTGCTACTAGGAATGCAACTTAGGGTAGTCACTGTGAGTTACACCATAGAGGTCCCTGATAGAATAAATAAAACTCTTAATTTTTGGTGTGCATCTGTACTAGCTGGTCTTGTGTGCCAACTTGACACAAGCTGGAATTATCACAGAGAAAAAAAGCTTCCCATGAGGAAATGTCTCCAGGAGATCCAGCTGTAAGGCATTTTCTCAATTAGTGATCAAGGTGGGAGGAGCCAGCCCATTGTGGGTGGTGCCATCCCTGGGCTTGTGGTCTTGGGTTCTAGAAGAGAGCAAGCTAGGGAAGCCAGGAGAAGCAAGCCAGTAAGCAGCATCTATCCCTCCATGGCCTCTGCATCAACTCCGGCCTCCAAGTTCCTGCTCTGTGTGAGTTCCTGTCCTGATGTCCTTTGGTGACGAACAGCAATGTGGAAGTGTAAGCTGAATAAACCCTTTCCTCCCCAACTTGCTTCTTGGTCGTGATCTTTTGTGCAGACCCTGACAGGATCCAAACTGAATATCAGTAAATCAAATCATCTGTACTTCTGTGTTTATTGTTGAATCCTGTGTCTAGTTTTTTAACCCCAAGCCTGACAAGGCAACTGGTACTTAAATGATGACATTTTAAAGCTGTACCCTGCTCTTTTGCCTTTCAACTATATCTCAAGAAGAAAGAGTTTGTCCCTAAGGCAGGGAACAGTAAATGTTGAGGGTCCTTTGATAATTAGTCTTAGCTCAAATCTAGCCAGAAGAACCAAATATACTTATCTTTATAGTAGTCTACAGTGAATTGCACAGGTAGGGTTTGTGTTGAGTTTTGTGCTCTGTGCCATCCCAGTTCAAACAGAAATCAATCCGGCCATCCGTGCCTTCTAAGTAGAGCGGGACTAGAAACTTAAGGGTGGGAATAAAACTGTGTAGAGATTTTAACAGTTAGCAGAGGAATTTTTATCATCTTACTAGACTTTGGCCAAAACATTAAAAGTTCTTATAGTGTTTCTTAAAAATAATTAGGTATATTTAGGCATAACAAAAGAATAATTATTTGATAATGTAAAAACAAAAATATTAGAGATATTAAAAATAATATATTAATGTTTATTTAAAAATATCTGTGGACTGTGATAGAAATTCCTTGCATTTTTCTAAGTGTATATGGTGTGGATATACATTCCAAAGACATATGCTCTGCTTTTGCAGATTGCCTTGCTGCTTTCCAAGTGTGGTTTAATCCTCAGTACCTATTCTTTAAATTTTCCATGTGATAAAATGTCCCAGAGCTCAGAAACTCTTCACCTGAGACACACATGCACACACATACATGCACACACGCATGCACACATTCATACACACAGTTCATGCTTCTTAAACTCTATTTACAGTTTGAATTTAGCTTTCAGTCCCATTAATTTGTCCTTGATTTCACTGCTCTTTGACCTCTGATCTCCAATATTATCTACTGATTAGCTACTTTTGTAAAACTGTATGTAGAATTATTGGAAAGAAATGGGCTCAACACAAATATTAGGTCCTCTCTTCATGTTAAGAAGCATAGACAGAGTTTAGAGGAACAGGGCCATCATTGATCAAGAACCGTCTGTTCCCTTTGTAGTGACCAGCAGGAAGAAGAGAGGCCGTGAGAAGGTTTACATTTTATGGATTTACTTCGAGTAAATATAAAGCAATCAGAAGATTTGAATTTATTACTGTGGGTTGTGATTATTTTCAGTAAGAATTCTTCAGACGAGCAGGGCATGAAGATAAGACGGTGAGGCCATTTACAATGGAATTTGAGCTGTGTCACATGTAGTCAAGAAGTCCCTTGATCTGCTGAAAGTCAATAAGGCCCACAGTGTGAGGATGGACTTTCTGACAAGAAGTCTAACTGCAGGAGCTTCCATGTTTCCTAAAAGGAGAAGACAAATAGCCAGCGAAAGAAAAGAATTAGCAACTTTGCCTTTTCTGTGTCGTCTTACTCCTTAGATCTTGGTGGACTGTTGCTGGTATACACATGTACCTTAGAAACTGCAAATTGTTTGTTCAGTCTATTGATTCAAATGCTAACATTTTCTGGAAACATCCTCAAAGACACACGCAGAAATGGTGCGATACTAGCTTTTATGATCCCTGAGCATAATAAAACTGACAGATTAAGTTAACTACCACACCACTGTAACTTCAAATTTGTATGTTTAGAAGCATAGAGACTCAGCACCTCGTGTTCGCACACACCATCACTTGGAAATGTGCAATGCAGAATACTTTAAGAGCATGTTGCCTGGTTCATAAGTTAGAGACATAGCATTTTTCTACAGTATGGTAAGCTATTCTGCAGAGAGAGAAACCAGAGTAACAAGCTTCAGTCAACAGAAAATATGTAGGTCAGACCATTAAGGAATGGCTTCTATCAATCCTGGAATCTTTTAGCTTTAAAAGAACCTTTGAAGTGGTATGTGTTTCACATACAGTTAAGTTTCTTTTTGACTGTTCATGTTCCATAAATAGATATGTGTGAAAAAACTGTAAATGACATGATGTTTCTTGCTTCTGACATTTATGAATCTAAATGTCAATTACTCTAAAATTTATATTTTTATAAATAATTTAGCCTGAAATTAATTATGGAGTTAAAATATTTCAAAACTATGTCCACTCATCCCTTGTGTATCTGGGTTTTTTTTGTAAGTATAGCAATCTTTCAAATAACTACTTAAACCTTATTTTTTAAATACAAGGTTTGGTAAATATATAATTACATGTGAATATTAAAAGCACCCAGCAGTTGGTTTAACACCAAGTCCTCTATAAATATTTAATAGAGAAAGTATCTATTGACAAAATATACTCAACTCCAGAAATCTCATCAAAATATTGTTGTTGGATCGGATGAAATGTCTGATTTACAAGGATATCAAACATTTGACCACAGATATTAAATCACATTTCAGCATGAATATGGCTCTAGCTGACTTTGGAGGGGCACTTAATTATTATATGTATCTGTATATATACAATGGCCTCTTCCAGACTGTGTTGTAATTCTTCAGTTTGCTTGGTATCCTTGTGAACTTAGTTGAATAGCTTAAATTGTAAGGACGCCAAAGCTACAGAGACCTAAACAATGACATATTGGTTGTTATAAGGATAGCTGTGGCAGAATCTACAAAGTTAAGCACAGGTAACGCTCAAAGGGAAGACAGTTATGAAGGTTTGTGGCCTTTTTAAATGCTGAGTATATGGGATAATGTAGATCACCAGAAACTGTTACTTCAGAACTCCCCTCCCTCCCTCCCTCCCTTTCACTTTCCCTTCTTCCCTCTCTCCCTCCTTTGCTCCTTCATTTTCTCCTTCTGCCCGTCTGTCCTTCATAAATAGTATCATTTCATTTCTGAAATAGGGGTCTCATTATGTCACGTCTCAACGGGTCCCAAAGGCATGGGTTCATTCCATCTTCATTTCTCCTCACATCCCCTGCAGATGTTACTACAGGTGTGTGGTACTGTACTCAACTATTAATACATGCAGTAAAATAGTGGCAGTTTATAGCACCGTACTATAATATGGGGTGGTGTATATTACTCTATGATCCTTCTTTTACTATCTGTGCGTAGGTCCTAGTCTCTCTCTCTCTCTCTCTCTCTCTCTCTCTCTCTCCACACACACACACACACAGACACACACACACACACACACACACACACACACACACACACGCGCGCGCGCGCACACGCGCGCGCGCGCGCGCGCGCACGCGCGCGCACCCGTATAGGAAAAATTTTATTTCAGGTACAAAGATAATTCTTTGCACACATGAGTTTTCTCAAGGTTCGAGCTGTACCAGGAATAGTGTCAAATCTTATAGACTTCCTGTGGGACCACTTTTGCTGGACCATTATTATTTTTCTGGAAAGAACATGTCAAACCTGAAAGTCTTATCTGAGCAGGCATTTCTAGAAGATTTTATTCAGCACATTGGCATAAGGCTTTAACATAGGGATGCCTTTCCTTTTATCAGGGAGAGAAATGGTCTCCTTTTTAGTTCACTTAATTAATCCTCTCAACCTTGGGACCTATGAACTTTTTGTGCACAAAACTCGATAGCAAGTTCTTGAAACTCTATAAAACAGGCTCTCTGCAGCAACTGCTTGACTCTGCCAATGCCATGCAAAACTTGTCCAAAGGCGCTGTACAAACAATAATTTAGAAAGTAACTTTAGCTACAAAAAGGGACAATAGAATAAATATTGCCCAAACATGTTGTATGCTAATCCCTGGTCTAACTCATTAATTCTGTCTACCCTTCATTTATATTTATATGAAGTTCTTGGGTTCCTGATATTTGTAAAGTAGTCACACCGGGTAATAGAGTATATACATAACCTCCCCCTTCACTTTATGCTTAGATTTGTTACAGAATAGGTTGCAATAGGAAAAAAAGATGGATATGTTCTTGTACAGGGACAAACATCTGTAATTAGTCTCTAACAGAGAGAGTAAATCCAAGACAAAAAGAAAGCATGAAAATAGCAAAAAAAATACATGAGTGTCTTAGAAAAGAGAATATAAAAAGCTATAGGATTTGGTATTTGGGGAGTTTGGGGCGATGTTCCAGAAAGAGGTTAATGTAGAATCGATTCAGCAGTAAGTAAAATGACAATAATGCACTGTCCAAAGTCTTCCATGAAATGCAGGCTGTTTTAAAATGCACAAGACTGAAATAGCGTTTGCTGAGGTGTATTTAAATAATAGTTCAAGTTAGATCCTATCCACATTTTACTAAAATGCATAGGCTTTCTTGCTTCAGGATGTTCTCCTTTCAGGGAGCTCCCAGATATTGATTGAATTCCCTATGCCACGTTTGAATTTAAAGCTGTGACCTGTGATCCCAAATTGACTTCCTGACAATAATGATTAGGATGGCAGGGTGACCAGCACACATTTACTTATAATCTGTATGTATAAAATCAATGACCTCCCCCTCTGCTGAATTGCCAATCCAGTTGTCGTAAAATAGGATTTTATTGATATGCTTCTTTTATTCACTTGATGTTTCTATTGGAGATATAAATAAATGTTAAGCTTGTTGGTAATAATTTATTTTATTTGAAACAATTATTAATATTCTGTGTATATTAATTGATAATGGAAATTAATAAAGTGATAATTATTACTTAACCAGTTAGTTCCTTAAATAATCACACAGATATTTTAATAGTTCAAAGCATAACCCTTAGCTTTGCATATTCTCAACTAGCTTGTCTAAGTTAACCTGGCCCTGACCAACAACATGGCTAGCTATACCTTTACATGCCCATAGTCAAGTTCATCACCCATAATATCTTCTGTTAAAAGGGCCTTCCCCTTTATTCTTCCCAGAGTTCCTTTCTTCTTCTCAGGAAGTCTCTATTGCCCAAACACAGGCTTTGCCTTTAATCACCAATTAACATAGGCAGCAAGGTTTACACAAGAGCTGGTGAGAATTTCCTCCTTTTGGGGCAACCAGAAATAAGGTACAGAATTAACATTTGAATACAAAGCCGCACAAGAGTTCTCCCCAAAATTATAGTTTATTTATCTGTTTATTTATTGTATACCCTGGACTGCAGTTTTCTGTCCCTCTTCTCCTTCCAGTTCCTCTCCTGAACTTCCCCTCTGACCCTCATCCCCCATCCACACCTCTTCTGTTTCTCTTCAGAAAGAACAGACCTCCTAGGATCCCAATCAGGCAAAAGTTCAGTAAGACTAGGCTTACTCCTCTCCTATTAATTCTAGACAAGGCAACCCAGTAGGAGAGATGGGTGTCAAAGGCTGATAACAGTTAGAAACAGTCCCTGCTCCCACTGTTAGGAGTCCCACAAGAAGATCAATCTACACCACTGTAACATACATACATAAGGCCTAGGTCAGACCAAGCAGGTTTCCATATTGGCTGTTCAGTCTCCATGAGTCCTTATAAGATAAGGCTAATTGATTTAGTGAATTTCTTGTGGTGTCCTTGAGTTCTCTGGTTCCTCCAGTCATTCCTGAGAAGCAGACTAAAGATGGACTCAAACATATGAGCCTAAAAGGCATTCCCATTCTGGTTAGAACACAGATCCTTTGCTATCACCTGAGACAAATTCTGAAGAATCAGTGGTTTTGTTATTATGTTTTACAAAGGAATTTATGATATAGAAAAATAATCCCCAAATGGAGATTCTTAAAGTTCATAGGCATTTGCTACATGCATGCTGTCTTTGAGCTTCTTTCTTACAGTGGTTGGGGGATTGCCATATGTTTTACCTTGTGATTGTGATATAGAGCATTGAGAATGATAATGCCCAAGTTTCAGCCCTCTTTGGAGTAAATAATACACTGGGAAAACAAATCTTTGTTTATGTCTGAAGACTGTGATCTAATGAAATACCTTCTAGGTTTCGGGCATATTTGTTTACTCCAATGTTCCCCTTTCTTAGCCTGCAAAAACATTTTCTATAATTTGTCATAAAAAAGAGAAACAGAACTCATAGAGAAAGCAGAAATACAACAGAGAAGGCAGTAAGAAAGAAGACGCTAGAGTCCAGCATAACCAGTGGTTACTACGTTGTTACTTTTCTCTGAATTCACAGAAGCTTCCTACTTTTATATAATTGGCTCCTGATATTTCCCATTCCAACATATCCCAGTAAAGTCCCTAGAAAAGCAGACATCTACCCCCACATGGATTATTCTTCTATGGTGAGAACAGTGGCTGCGTAAACCATGGAGGAATCAATGCTTAGTATAAATTTTCATGTCTTCCATAGGATTTTGACATGAAAAGGAATTTCATGATGTTGGTCAATAAGTTTAACCAGATTAGGAATGATCACTTCTTTACTTCTTTTAGCAGCTCTTCTGGGGACAAAGTGGAAAGGTAGAGATTTGTCTACAGGTTTCTACATCATTCTGTTTGTCAAGTGCTTGAAGGCCAACAAAATAAGCAAAGAAAGTAGATGAGAGAGAGAGAGAGAGAGAGAGAGAGAGAGACAGACAGACAGACAGACAGACAGAGACAGACAGAGACAGAGAGACAGAGAGACAGAGAAACAGAGAGACAGAGAGACAGAGACAGACAGAGAGATAGAGACAGACACACAGACAGACAGACACAGAGACAGAGACAGAGAACAAATTCAAGTATAAAGATATTTACAGAAAATAACTGACACTTGGCTTTCTTTTCAACTCATATCCCATTGGCAAATTCAGACAAAAGATGTAGTCAGCTGAGAAAAAATTAAAAAGACATGGTTTAAACCAGTAGAGATTTGGTTTTCGTCAATTAACAGGGAATAAGTTATTGAGTCTACTGGATACTAGCTTTCAGATCCAGTAATTGACATCCAATGTGACAATGATATGACAATAAGCCCAATTTATAGAGGCAGGTCAGATCACAGTGGGTGGAGTAGTAAATACCTGGTGACAGGAGGGGTCATGCCCACCCTCTCAGCTCAGTGAGAAAGAGAAGATTGGCTGGGCATGATGAAGGAGTCAGGACTAGGTCTTTGACAAATAGGGAAAACTTAGCAAAATTCTCCTGAACTCATGAGTTTTGAGAAGCAGACTAAAGATGGACTCCAGAGAACAAAGTTAAAGACAAAAGGAGTGACAAGGACTTAGGCAGGCAAGTTGATGGTTTAAAAAGTAAGCAAGTGAGTCCAGTGAGAGTATTTCCTTAGATTCTAGTACACGCTATCCTGCAGTGATCCTATCTTTGTTTTGTGATTGTAGGCTTCCGAAATCATAGACTCTTCAAATGAATTGCTGATCTAAGTTCTAAAACAGAAGGCTGGTACATGGGCAGCCTTAGATTTATGCCACTGTTGTCTCTATATAATAAGGGAATCCATGTACTGATTTACAGTCTCAAGTCTGACTAACCCAACAGTGGGCAGCTGTGAATGGGAAGTCCAAGTATCTAGTGGTTGCTCAGTGCATGAGGCTAGATGTTTCAGCTGCTCTTCTGTATAAGCTGGAATCCTAAAGAAATAGATTCCAACAGATACACTTGGAAGTAAGGGCAAACAGCCTTCCAGTAGTACCCCTTCCCTGTTCTAATACCCTTATGTAGGCCTCCAGCAGAGGGTGTATGCCACCACAGCTGGATCTAGAACTTTTTTTGTCCCAGGCTGTCCTCAAACTCAGGAGATCTGCTTGCCTCTGTCTCCTGGGATTATCTTGTCTGCGCCTAAGCTTTTTGTGGTCACTATGCCTCACAATTTCATGTCAAGAGCTGACCCAGAAGCCTGTGTCATCCAGCCTTAAGATCTGGATCACGGGTGTGACCTCCACTGTTGGGTTGTAGTCCATTCCAGATGTAGTCAAGTTGACCACCATGAAGAGCCATCGTAGCTACTTCCCCTTTATTTCAGAATGAACCATGACTTCACAACTATGTTTTAGGTACACTAAGAGAAAGAGCTTGTTAGCCTCATGAATTGAACTTAGAAGTTAAAAATGTTGAAGAGTCACTGTTTACCCAAAGCTATAAAGTTCCTCAAACAGTGTGGCTCCCAGACAAAGGAGCCCAACAGACAAGGGCTGTGGGACCTGATGAATAGTCTCCTGGAATAAAACAACTGCAGGGATCAACAGGCTCACTTCTAATTGGCACCTGGCTCTGTCTCAGGGCTTCTCTTTGGACTACTCTGTCTGGAATATTTTTTCTGGTTCACTCTTTTGACACCTAATGAAATCCTTCCTGTTGACATTTTCCAACTACACTTATATGTCACTTCTTTAAAGGAAGCATCTTTTACATCATGAAACAGTTCTGGAAGTTTCCTATTCCTTCTGCATAGGGCCTTCTTAACAATCTTCAACACTGTGTTGTCCTGAGCATTAGTCCATATCCATGTTGCTTTCACAAAAAAGCAATAAAAGCTAATTTTTGTTTATGTATTTCAGTATTCAGGCCATTGGATAGATTATTTTCTGGTACATGATACTATATAGAATTAGAAAATACTAGGTATTATCACTAATTAATTATTAGGTTTTCACCACTAATAATAATAGATATGTAGCCAATATAATATATAGCATCTGTTGCATACATTTTGTTCAGAAAAAAATCACCCAAGTGTTAAAATAAAATTTAAGAGAGACATTGACCTGACATTTTCCAAATGTGCAGTGACTGCTAGGAAGAAGTAGACGATATTATAGATAAAAAAGAGTTTAAAAGAAAAGGAGGCAGGGAGTAATTATGGGGAAAATAACACACAGAAGTGTGCTACACTGAGACCACTGGGCGGTAGGGTGGAGTTTCAATGTGTGATGTTGACTCCAATTTGTGAGCAAACTTAAAACCTAAACAAAACCATCTGTATTCTGTCAAAAAGCAAATCAAAGGACAGGAGATGTGTGTAAAGAAGCTGTGGGTTTTAAGTGTCTTCTTGATAGGCTCACCATTCAAAGTACATTTATGTGGACTTTTATCTTCTGTAGTCTTATGATCTGGGGCATCATCCTGTGTTTAAACAGTGGCATTGGTTCTCTTTTCAAATGAGAGTACACACTAAGCACCTCTAACGTCATTAGTACGTAACAGCCTGCTGTCTGCCTTCCTGCCCTCCTCTCCACTCCCTCTAAGTCTTCCTCTGAGCTCCCTTCTTCCTCCAGTCCTCTTTATTTCCTTCCTTTCCTTTCCTCTCTCTTTCCTCCCTTCCTCCTCTTTCCTTTCCCTCCACTTATTCTTTCATTCGTTCTCTGCTTCCCCGTCATTCTTCCTCCTTTTTTCTCCTTCCTCCTCTCCTTCCTCTCTTTCTTCTCTTCCTCCTTTCTCTTTTATTCTCTCTCTTCGCCTGTTTTATTCCTCCCTCCCAATCTTTACTAAATTTTCACTTCTTTCAACTTAGTTTAAAATAAATCTGTCTTCCAGCTCTTAAAATAACATTTTTAAATAAACATTTATGAACCTATTTAAAAATTTAGTACTCTACAAAATACTTCTACAATCACACATTTTTCTTTAAAGACATTGAAAACATAGTTCAACACAGAAATTAGTAAGCAGTCTTTAGAAAAGTGACATGTAACACAATCAGTTGATTCAGGGCTGCATTTTATTTTATTTTATTTTTGCACAAAATAATTTTTCTCATTTAAGAAGTTTTGAAAAACGAGTTCTGTTACAGGAAGAAACTATTTAGAATGCTTAACTTTTGAATTAAATGCTTCAAAATCTTTATCCTATTTCAAGCTAGTTTATTTTAATATTACTTTGATATTCAGATAAACAATCTAATTATGAATCTTTTGAATTGAAAAAATAATTTCAGTCTACTTTTAATCAATGCTGTTCATGCATTCTTTATCCCCTGCATCTTCTCAAAGGTTCCTGGAGCTGTTTTTAGATATTATCTGTGTTGCCTGACTCTGTCTTCTCCCATTGATGAACGTTCTCTGTCAACATTAATAAAGTATTTTCAAGAAACTTGTTTGGATGTGGTTTAAGATCTAAATGAATACCACATGTTTTGGTCAGAAATGAATAATTCATTCACAAAACAAAACAAAAACTTGCCTTTGTCCAAATAGTTGCAGACATTAAATACAGAGACTATGCGATTTCCGTATCACAAAAAAAAGAGGTAAACTTTATGTAACTATTTGGATGACATAATTACCTCATTTTTTTCTCTCTTTGTTTATACTCCTGTTTTTTTAGTTTTTAATTTTTTTGGTAGGCTTTAATTAGTCATTTGTATTCAAAGTCAAGGACAGGCGTTTGTGTTGATTTTGTCTTTTTTATTAAATTATTTTATTTACATTCCAAATGTTGCCCCCCTTTCTGGTCCCCCTCCCAGAGTTCTTCATCCATTCCTCCTCCCTGATATGCTTTCTTAATATCCAACATTAAAAAACCAGTTTGCTTGCATCTCAGTTGCTCCTTGAGTTGGACAATGTCGGTACTCATAGGCCAGGGAGACTAAGAGGCAGCATGAAAGAGAGGCTAGCAGCCTGGATTCACTGGTTAAGTTACATGGGAATACTGCTATGGGGATAATGCTCAAACCACTGCTTTAAAAAACTATTCATCTTTAACACACACACACGTGCGCGCGCGCGCACACACACACACACACACACACACACACACGTGTGTGTGTGTGTGTGTGCGTATGTAAAATCTTATTATTCAGAAAACTATTAAAAATTTAATTGAGAAAACTCTATGGAGAAGGCAGTAGTAATGTATCCTAAAGCATGGTGGATACCTTAAAGGACTGAGCCTGAACTCAGCACTCTACTGAATAACAACTTTTTATGTGCATAATGAGAAAGTGAATTTATGCATCATACATAGTCAAACATGACCAAAGATACATTACTATAAAAACATGAAAACCTAGATATAATCAATCCAACTGTCAGATTATGGGCTCTTTATTTTAAAACTTGCCTAGTTACAATTGTCTTGAACTCATAGAGTGAGAAGTAAAATTTTTAAAATTCTATTTACAGTTTTATGTGAGTGCTTGTATGCATGACCATACATGACCAAAGGGCAGAGGAGAGCTTATGGGAGACGGTTTTCTATACCAGACTTGGTGATAAGCAATTATACTCTCTTAGCTATCTCTCCAATCTAGCTAGAACTGATGAGGAATGATCAATAGAGTATATTTTTAAGTTTATTTTTGATGTTCTTTTGTATCAGTATGCTATGAAATAGGTTCAACTGTGAGACTGAGGAATTGTGGTGCCTGTTCATGCTTTTGGGTGTGTGTATGTGTGTGTGAGAAGGCTGGAAGTGTGTGTACATGCCGATGGTGGCCAGATGTCATCCTTTGCTGTCCTTCCTCAGGAGCTGTCCACCATTACTTTTTGAGCCTGAGTCTCTCATGGAAAACAGGCTCACAGATTATGCTAGGCTGGCTAGCCAGAGAGTCATGAAGACCCTTCTTTCTCTGCATTCTATATGAAAGAGATCATAAGTTCAGATACTACTTCTGACTGTTAAAGTCAGTCTTAGGGACCACATTTATGAGTCATCTCTTATTGTAATGATCCACGCTCTCATTTCCCTTTACCACTCCCTTACCCCTTCCTGGTGCTTTCTTTTCCCTCCTCTTTCATGGCACCTGTATTCTGTCAACCACTTTGTCTGCTCCCCAACCTTCTCACGTGGCCCCCTTTAAGCCTACGTCCATGGACCCTGCTCTCGTCCGTTGACTGATACCCATTCCCTCGCAGTCATATTGAAATAAACATGTGAGAATTAAATTCTGTGATTCACGCTGACTCCATTTTGAGAGAAGAAATTCTGACTTTGATCCATAGCACATGAAGGCAATCAGAATGGCCTTTTATGGAACATTGTACCCTTAGTAAGAATCCCCTTCAGAAGGATGAGATCTTTAAAGAATATGGTGATAGACAGTGGATCAGGGAAACCATTGTCGGATCTTCCAGAGCAGTTCGACTAGATAAACAGCACATTGCTGATTTACAAAATATGGACTCAATTTATGCAGAGTGTAATTGTCACAAACCACTATATGGTTCTGTTGCTTATTAAATGAACTTTGGAAACATTTTATATTTATATTTTGTTTAAAATTAATCTATTCAGTGTGCATGCATGTCTGTATATGTGCACATGTATGTGTGCTCATGTGTATGCTATGCACGCTCAGGTACTGCAGCAGGTGTATGTAAGTCAGAGGGAAATGTGCAGGAGTGTGTTTTCTGTTTCTACCATGTGGCTTCTGGTGACAGACTAGGATCATCAAACTCATTTGCCTCCTAAGCTGACCTGGGAAACTTGTAAAGAAGTGTTTTAAATGTTAGAAATCAGAAACTGATAAGAAAGAAAGAGATTTATGATGCCACTTAGTAACTATTAACTAGCAGTTAACAAGTCTTGCCGTTTTTAGTGCCTAACAAGAATGTGCTGGAGAAATTTATGACAATGAGAATCTCTCACTCTGTAGGTATTAATGTGCAACAGGTGCCTTCGAGAATGCAAACATTATTTCCATTGTTTTGATACCAGCCAGTCCCCAAAGCATGCAAACTATTTCATTTATATATTTTATTTATAGGATTCAGTGTCCCTTTATCATGCACAATCAGAAATGAAATAACTTTTACAATCCATAATTAATCAGAGAAAGACCCTGACCTCTCCCTCTCTTATCTAGTAAATGATTGGAGACTAACCTCATTGTAAGAGGCCTGCCCACACTATCTTAATTTATACCTTTCCCAAATGCCTTGCTGATAGTCTATTTACAAAGTTACTAATCTACCAGGGACTTCACATTAGGCTTTTGTTCAAAGTCATTGCCAGCAAGAATAACAAAATAGAGCAAGAAGCCTTTTCATGTATGTATGTCACCCAAATATACACTCTAATCCATTTCAACATTAGAGAGATGGAAAATGTAGTCGTAATTGGTGTACCTTCGGTGAGTCTAGCTCAGTAGCACAGACATGATCTTCAACATCTATTGCAACACTTCCTTTTCCTCCCATTCTTCAATTAAATCTGTCTTTGACTTGGATCTTGTCCTAAGATGCCTACTATGCACATGTTAAAAGTGTGTCACCTGAAAAGTATCTGATGGTGCATTGTGTACAGTAATAAATTTCTAGGTAAAGGCAGGAGCACCAAAGAACCCAAACTCTATAAGTATTGGCTTCTGTGGCTTATTAATCCAATTATTTTCTTTCTTTAGGATCCTTAATAGAAATGAAACCCTCAGTCATTTTACCCACTGTTAATGAAGTATAGGTAATAATCCAGCACTTATCTTAAAGACAGATTCTATAGAACAGAGGAAAATGGGATGTTCAGAGTAATTTTTCTCGTTTGTCTTTAATAAAGAGAGTTTTGAGACTGATTGCCTTTGACAGAAAAAAGTATATGTTATGTGTTGGAAATTTCATTTTATCACACTTGTGTTCATATAGAAGGCTTATGTGTAACTTAATGCTAGCATCTGTGCTAGTTGGAGTATGTCCTTTTATATTTTTGGTTGCTGACAAGATGTATTAGCATAAAGACATATGTTTGATTTATTTTACATCTATGTATTATCAAAGTACATGAGTTAATGGTAGATTTATTCAGTCAGGCCTTCACTAAATATTGCTTTAAAGTTTCTTTAAAACTCTCACTAAACTGCTTAATTTTTTGGTAGAAAATGGGCATTATTTTTAAATGAATACTTCAGCCTTTATTCAAAATGAGTAAATAATTACACAGCAGAATATTGGATCATCTTCAAAATCATATTTTTTCTTTGTCTACTAAACATAATAGGTGTAGTTCCAAATACCATTTGGTTATTTCAAAATTCGAACAACTTTGTCCTAGAATGGGAAAGTGTTCCACAAATGTTTGTGTAGAGAATATGATGTAGATTCCTTAGAAAATTGTATCTTATTAGTCTGCAAATTGGAGGAACTCTTCCCTGACAGTTCTGGAGATATGAGTTTGGAGCTCTGGTGTTTATGTAAAAACTAGGTGTGGTAGCAATAGTACCCTGTAACTCAGCACTACAGAGAGGAGGAAGTCAGGGGCACAGACAGGAGGATTCTCAGGTTGCTGGCCATTTCAGGCTGAAATGGTGAGCTCTAAGCTCAGTCAGGCAACTCTGTCTCAAAAGAATTCAGACAGAGAACATGTCCTTCATTGATATCTGCTTTGCCCAGGGTGAGCAAATGTATGCAGATCCATATGCCACACACACACACACACACACACACACACACACACACACACATACATAATATACGTATATGTATATATGTACATATACGTATACACATACATATGCATATATACAGCATACACACAGATATACATAAACACAAGCAATTTTAATTAGATAAGCAGAGGAAAAAGTAACAAATGAAAATAAGTAACCCCTAACTTGTGAGAAAAATAAAGAAAATTAATTAGTGAATGAATTATCCCCCTGTGTCTTTCAAAAAACTAGCAAATTAGTTGTTTACTTAAAAGCCTGACTCTTTTCTATAAATCAGTAAAAACCATGAAAGAAAAAGCAGCTGAATGCTGACTGAAATCTATTTTCACTTTTGTCTTCCATGACTGAGCTTACATGTTGACTGTGCTTACATCTCCCTATGGGGAATGTGTAAATTGCTTACTGGCTCGGCCAGTGGTAAATTTTGTCCTACTCTAGTAGACCATAGCAAATCCTTTTGAGAGATTAACATCCTTCAATGCTAAAGAATGACAACTTCTCTGAAAATATACCAGGATCATAGTGCATTTGTTTTAAAAGGTGTTGCACATTGAAATTCCATATATATATCATATGAATCTTTTACATGTATTGATGAGAGAAGTGTATCAGCCACAGACAAAGCTGGTCAGCAGAAACATGTTTTGTTTTCATTCTGAATTCTATAAATCATTCACAAAGATGAGTGTGTGTGTGTGTGTGTGTGTGTGTGTGTGTGTGTGTGTGTTTGTGTGCTAGCTTTAGTAAAATTTGACAGTGAACCTAATAGTAATTATGGATGGTTTAAGTATATTAGGAACTTTCCTTGTGGGACATCAGTTATGTTCACTTTTATGGCGTAGCTAGCTGGTTAAACCAAATGCTCTGATCTGGTTCAGTGAACTACTACCAAAGATAAGAACTGTTGTTTTCCTGAAAATCACGAGCCCAATATATATTAGGTTTTTAAGATGGTTTGTACGTTCTTTGTCTTTTCTTTTGAGACAGTGTTTTCCAAAGCCCAGGATGGCTTAAATTCCTGATCCTTTTGTCTTCACTTCTCAAGTGCTAGAAATAAGGACGTACTCCATCTGCCTAGTTTATGTGACTTGGGGAATTGGACTCTGGGCTTTGCACATGTTAGGTAAAGTACTTTACAAACTGAACTACATCCCCAAACCAAGATTTTTTTTAAAAAAAGAACTGCTATGGGAATTAAAGGATCACACATCGAACTTTCAGAAACAAGGAGCACGGCTGGTTTGTGCCTTTGAAGGAAACATGGAGGATAAGAAGTTCATTTCTTCTCAAATGATTTCAAAGTTGAATCTTCCTGGACACTAAGCTATGGTTTAAAGGGGACTTAGAGTTCACATTCCCCTTTCTTTCTGACTTCTCAGACCTACATTTCAACTCATGATAGCATAAGATGCATCGGACAGGACATCTGACCTTTCATTTGAACTGTATTCTATAAATTGTCCAAATTGGATAGTTGTTGACCATTCCCCAAAGAACTGAGTGAATGAATGATATCTATGTCTACAGCAAGCAGTATTACCTGTTTAACTTGATGTTGTAAATGTTGTGATAATGGCTCTAAATTGATGGAGTTTAAAACATCTAATGTCTACAATGAACACTTCCAAACTTGAGTCGCACCAGTGACACAGAACATACAGGATAGGATTGTAAACTATAGAACAGATAACATACAGGTATATTAATATACTCAGGTTTAATCACTCTTCCTGGTAAATTTCACAATTCCACTGATTTAACCTAAAATAAATGCTAGTGGTTATGATAATCTTGGCCTTGTCATTAGCTTATTTTGCCCCTGTTACTTTAACTGAGTTCCAAAATGCTAAGAACTGCTCTTCCTGGCTTGAAAGATAAACAGTGGTTTCCTAAGTTTATTATCTTTGAATAATTTACTAAGGAGAAATTGACAAGAAAAAGGCTCGCACATCTCAGCAGTTCCAAATTGAATGTCATAAATATAAAATGTTTCTCTGACTATGAATAGTCGCAGCACGTTAGAAACACGGGTGTGGCAAGAGCTGAGCATTCCAGATGTAGTAGATGAATGTGCCCTTTGAATTTTTGATTCATGAGTGACATTGTCTCTGAGATAGTGGTGTTTAGGCTTTATTTGCATTTCCTGAGGGAGGGAGAAACTCCCATCAGATCAATGCCCTTGTTTTCAAAGATCAAAGTGGACTTTATTTGCTTTAGATTTGAAAAACCATTGCTGACAATATTTTAATCACTTTTATTGAGAAAAGAAAACCCTGGCTATTTCCATTGGCAAATGTCCTAGTAATAACACAAAGTGCAAAGCACTGGGAAGGGCAGACGAGTTCAACAGCGTATGAATCCATTTGCCAGGCATGTTTCCTTTGCTCTGTTAGCCATCGTTTCATTAGCTGTTCCAGCACAACAAGATACGTGTATTTTTCCATAGCTTTCATGGCTTTTGCTTCAGTCTTTCATTTATACACAGTAGAAACAGTGAGCATGAAGCTAATAGAAGAATTCTAATTCCTAATACCACCTGACAACTGAGAAGACAATCCATGGGAAAGAATTCATTTATTCCTTCCATATCCAGATCATTACATTATACATAATATATATATATGTATATGTGTGCACACATGTGCATGAAGAGGGATGGGGAGCAGAAAGGGGGGGGAAGGGGAAAGGAAGAGAGAGAGAGAGAGAGAAATATTAACAGGGCCTGGAGTAACTGATCTTTTCTTTCAGATATTTCATCTCAATATGCTAATATGAATATGGTTAATGTTAAAAAACATGGTAAATTTATCATGACTCTTGTAGTTAATATTCATGTTTTGGCAATAGACTACATATTAAATTGTTAAAGTTGTATAACAAAATGTCTGTTGAAGTTTAACTTGTGTTGATGTTTTCATTAAATAAGAAATTGGGACACTGCGAGGCATAGATGTCTGCACCTCGGCTTCCTAGTTCATGAAGAGACCTTGTCCTGGCTGGTTCTGTGTGTCAACTTAACTCAAGCTGGAGTTAACACAGAGAAAGGAGCCTCCCTTGAGGAAATGTCTCCATGAGATCCAGCTGTAAGGCATTTTCTCAATTAGTGATCTAGGGTGGGATGGCTCATGTGGGTGGTGCCAACACTGGACTGGTGGTCCTGGGTTCTATAAGAAAGCAAGCTGAGCAAGTCAGGAAAGCAATCCAGTAAGCAGCACCGCTCCATGGCCTCTGCAACAGTTCCTGCCTCCAAGTTCCTACACTGTGTTGGTTCCTGTCCTGATCTCCTTTGGCGATGAACAGCAATGTGGTGGAAGTGTACACTTAATAAACCCTTTCCTCCTCAACTTGCTTCATGGTCACAATGTTTTGTGCAGGAATAGGAACCCTGACTAAGACAGACCTTAATATGATGACATTGCTATACAAAGCTCTTTGTAAAGAAAGAGATTCTGGAATCAAGTTATGTATGAAATAGATTAGTATCTATAATAAGGAACTTCAGAAGTTATTCTGTGATTTCTTGAATATCTCAGTCCATAAAGTTCTTGCCTATAAGAAAGAGGACCAATTTAATTCCCACTACCCAATTTTTTGAAAAGCTGGCCATGCTGCCTCATATTTTCTCTTGAAAAGAGGGGTATGTGGGAGCATCTAAAGAATGACAGCAAGATTCAGCTTTTCTCTGACCTCCACCTGCAGGCACATGCATGCGCATTATTGTACCTGTGCAGATGATGACTCTGAGGTAGACTTTGTTATGAACTTCTCACAGCATAGAAAGGTGAGGAAGAGATTACTATGTATATCACATGACATTGTGTTTTATAACAGACTAAACAGTCTTGCTACACAGTTTGATACTTGGTTTTGTATTTTTAATATAGAGATATGATACCTGTCATTCACTGAATATTCATAGAAGAATATCAGAAAGTCTTCTATTTCAGGAACATGAGAAAACTGGATTTCAGAGGGATCTGTCAGCCTAAAGGTGACACACAATAAAACAAAACAAAACAAAACAAAACAAAACAAAACAGAAAAGCCAGAAGACATGGAGTAAAGGTCCAAAGTTAGATTTGTAATCCTCTAAAAAGAAAACTAATAAAAATATATATACTATGTATTTATGTATTACATGTGTGTAATATATTATAATATGTTACATATGTAACATATTAGAAAAGGCTATAGACTTGGGTTACATAAAAGAGTTTATATTTAGATGATAATTCATCATATTGGCAAAATAATATGCTTAATAAAAACTTTATTATGGAATCCAAATCTGTATTTTAAGTCTAGTAAGATTCAGATGTCTCTTGCAGGCTAGTGCCTTAATTAATGTAAATATACTCAGTATAGTTTACATTTGACATTAATGGTGTTAGTTGATGGACCATTATTTTTAGTTCCCTGATCAAATTGTGTTGCAATGTTTGATTCTTAGTAAAACTTTTTTTGGTCCACTATGCCATCAAAATATTTCAGGTAGTGTTAGCAAAGCAGAAGTTGATCAACATATGTATATACTTGTATATGCATATGTGGCAAACTCAGAATTTTAATGTTTATGTAAGTTTTAAAAGATTTCAAATCAATCAGGGTGAGTCAAGAAGCGTTTTTACAGTTAACCTGGAAACTGACTGCCTCTGTTGTGTGCAGCTCATTACATTCTGTAAACATTGTGATTTCTTAAACGTATTTAATATCTAAAATCAGGAATAAAATATATTTCAATTTAGCACTATTTGTCGAAAAAACCCCTGCATTTTAAAAAATTCTTCTCATTTTTACATAAGTATGTCTCAACCTTTTTTTTTAATCATTTTAATTGAAAATAATTTGCTCTCATACAATATATCTTGGTTACAGTTTCCACTCCCCCAAGTCCTCCCAGACCCTTCCTCTCTACCAACCCACAGAACTCCTTGCCTTCTTTCCCTCTTTCTCTCTAGAAAACAAACTAATTCGTCACATCACTTGGGTATCTACAAAACTAAGCACATTTTAACGCGCCTTTCACCTAACACTTTTCATCAATCGCAAACTGTAATATTCCTGATGAGTCTTATCTCCTTCTTTAGTATAATTAACTTTATCCAACAGTACAAGGAACCGTTGGTTGCCCTGATTGTTAGGGCTTAAGTCTCGGGTTTAAATCTCGGCCACGCCGGATAAAGCACACAAAGCCAACGTGGTTCCGCGTGGAAAGGTTTGATTAGAGAAGAGTAGAAGAAGGAAGGAAAGGAGGCAGGCTATAGGCACGTGGAGGGAAGGGAGCAGGAGAGATGGGGAGAGAATGAACAGGGACAAAGAGGGCACCAGAAGAGGAAGATCAAGGAAGAGCAAGAGGGAGAGGAGGGGGCAAGCAGCCTCCTTTTTTTTTTTTTAATTAACTTGAGTATTTCTTATTTACATTTCGAGTGTTATTCCCTTTCCCGGTTTCCGGGCAAACATCCCCCTCCCCCCTCCCCTTCTTTATGCTGGCTGTTGCCAGGCAATTGTGGGGCGGAGCATACCTGGCTGTTCCCAGGTAGCTGTAGGGGTGGAGCTTAGACAGAGTACCAGCACCGCTGGACTTCCAGTCAGAACCAGTTTTTGTTTTACTCATTAGCGCACAGCCTGGTCCTCTGTATCTGGTCCCTCCCCACACTCTTCACTCACTCTCTTTCTTTGATTTGAATGGACCCGAGTCTGTTGGGCATTTAATCTTCAAAGCTCCGCTTCTCCATCAGATGTGACGATCTCTCAAGTTATTCACAAATATAAACTTCAAATGCAAAACGTCACTTAAAAACTTACAGGCGAAGTCTATGCTTGCTATGAACGCACAGCTGTTTCTTCCACACTACTTCCTCTTCCTGTCAGGATCACAAGGCTGGATGCTGGAAGCAGACTGTTTTCATTTCAACCATGTGAACAATCTAGGAGAGCTAGGCTTTGATCTTTGGGAGGATTTAGGACACGCTGTGTGCAAAAGTACTTTTTGAGGTTTATGTTACAAGAAATAGCTGTGCCTAAAATGAGGCTGCTATTCATCACCAAGGAGTAGGGAAGGGGTCAGGAGTTACCCCGATGTTCAGCTTATGCTTGAGGGAATCAAGTTAGGAGGGGTTGAGGACTAAACCCATAGGAGGGGTTTCTTGATTCTGAATGAAGTATATCTGAGTAACTAACATTTCTGGAATTGTTCCATAGAAATCTGATGGCTGGAAAGAGTGAGCCAATCTAATGGGGATGGATCTTAGCTAGAAAGCTGTTGTGTGTGTGTGTGTGTGTGTGTGTGTGTGTGTGTGTGTGTGTGTGTGTGTGTGTTTATGGATGTGTACATGTGTATGTATGTAGGTTGACATGTTTGTGGATGGAAATACACACACACACACACACGCGCGCGCGCGCGCGCGCGCACACACACACACACACTCATGTGTCTGTGAAAGTCTGAAGTTGAGGTTTTGATGTTGGGTATCTTGCTCAATAGCACTCCTGTTTACTACTGGACCAGTATCTCATTTGACCCAGAGCCCTCTGATGGGGTATTCTAGCTGTTTACCTGTCTCTGGGCATCCTCTATCTCTGCCCTCCCCAACCCTGAGGTTTCTAAGCACAGCTACACATCTGCTCATGTTTTTATGTAGGTTCTGGGCATCTGAACTCTCATCCTCACACTTACATTTTAATAACTGAACCATCTCTGCAGTCACAGACTTTAGTGATGATGATGATGATGGTGGTGGTGGTGGTGGTGATGATGATGGTGGTAATGATGATGGTAGAAACAAACAAAATTGACCCTTATTGAGATAGTCAGTATATCATCAAATCTTTGATTTTAGACTGTGCAGTTTAATAGCTATTAGCACATTATTTATGGGATTCTACCACTACTATCATGAAATTATGTTTTGGAAATTAACTACAAAACGAAGTGACATTTATGAGTAGCTTGCCCATTTTATCACACTGCACTCTGCCTTTCTCCTGGCAACCATTATCTATTCTGTTTTCAGATCTATCTACTCAAACCGATTGTTCAAATGGAAACGCCTCATACATGCTCTGCTGCAAATGCTTTTTCTTTTTAAAACTTAGACTAATATTATTTATTGAGTTTTGTATGTATCCCAGCATTTATCTATATTCATTTGTATTGCTTAATAATATTCCATATCTTTTAGGAAAAGAGATTTCAATTTTATACACAAAAGTTCCCTCTTAAAGGCAAAACTAGTTTCATATATCAATGTAATTTTCTTGTATTGCAAACATTTGCCTTGTAAATGACAATCTCTAATTGTCAGAGTTGTCACCTTAAAAGTATGTATAATTATAATGCAATGATTTGGTTTATTATTTTAGTAAACAATCCTGTTAATATTTATTTCTGGAAATTGATAAAATGACAGCCTTTGGAAGAAATAAATGTTAATTTTAAATATATTAGGGTCTTTTCATATTCAAAAGTGGTATAAATATACTATGAATTGGAGATAAAATTTGTTTTTGTATAAAAAAATCCATTATGATTAGTATGGTTATTTCTTTATTTTATTTGGACTTTTTCTCTTAATGACAATAGTTCCTTTAGAAGGCTCTCCTATAAAGGCAATTGTACTTTCTTACATCACATCCAGGAATGGGACCAGTAATCTCTGGCAAATACTTTTCTAATGTTTAACATGCTACTCAGAGCTGTTGGTTAGACTTTCTCTCTTAGCTATAATGCTAATCAGAGTCTCTTAAAATAAACTTCTAATATTCGAATGTCTCTTTAATAGCAACATTTCAGCTCTCTTGCTCTAGCTCCTTGCCCTTGCCCTCTTCCCCTTTGTCCCTTCTCTCCCCGTTCCCCTCCCCCATCCCTCCATATGCTCATGGCCGGCCTTTACTCCGGCCTTTACTCTCTTCTACTCTTCTTCTCTCATTAAACCTCTCCACGTGGAAAAGAAATAGCATCATTTCAAATTGTGACTTTCCAATTCACCAGGTCCAAATCATCTGGGCTAAAGAGGGAAATTCAGGTCTCCCATCTCAGACATACAGAATCACAGTCCCTATCCATGGAAATCAGAAAAAGCAAATAAACAAGCCAAAACCTTTCATTTTATTGGCATTTAAGGTTCTGATTAGACATTACATTAAACAGTTCCTCATTAACTTTCTTTGACAACAGCATGAACTTCTATAATTGAATAGTCAGCATTGTCTTTGTAGACACTGCTAGAAAGTGGCAGGTTCAGGAAGAGAATAGTTGTGAGATCACTTTGAGCAATGAGCTCTATAAGGCCTTGCAACTGCAGGACCATGATTGAGTTTTGGGATGGAAAAGCATCAGAAGGGACAATACATATGTCATAAAAATCATGATGAGGACCTTGATATGGGAAAGCAGAGAGCATTTAGTCTAGTTAGGAAAACATGACAGGAGAAACCTTAAAGTGAAAGAATTGGAAAGGAGGCCATCACAGGCAACATGGCAGAAGTACCAGACTGTTCTTTGAAATAAAGGGATGTTCTAACTTTCATTGTCTTCTTATTCTTGAGTTTGCTTAGACTCCATCATATCTCTGCAAGATCTGTTCATTCATAGCAAAGCATATTTTCTTCATCTAGACGTGCAAACTTTAAGGTATGTGGCCTAGATTCTCCAGACTGGAGCTTATCTCCGAAGTCATTAGGTCTTAAAATGGCAAACCTATGGTCCAGCACGCCCTACTATAGTATACTCTACCTCAGAAACAATAAAGGCCTCTCACTGGACATATATTTTTATTGTTTATAATTTGTCTCCTTCCTTTTTCTTCCATGAGACTTCAGTATCAATTTACTTCCTAGGAATATCCTCTAGAAAAAATTTTTACGGCGATTTACAATTATATGTCGATACTGGGCTTAATAGTAACCTCTAGGATATCTTGTCTTAAATCACGGAGCCTGTCAACTTTAGTTAGGTGGTAATTATTATTATTATTATTATTATTATTATTATTATTATAGCATCATCATCAATTTTATTACTACCATTTCTCTTCTCTAGCAGATGTAAGGCATGCCCTCTCCCAATAACTAACTTTCTAGCTTAGAGAAATGGTTCTCACATGTATGATAGAAGGGCTTGAGATGAGGAGATACTTCATTCAACTGTGCCTTGCTTATAGTTTCACAGGTTTAGTGGTATCACCATGGTGGTGAGCAGAGTAGCAGATAGGCAGACATGATGTTGGAGAAGGGTGACTGAGAATTCTATGCCTAGGTTCATAGGCAGCAGGAAAAGAAAGTTCTACTGGGCCTAGTTTGGGCTTTGAAACTTAGCAAAATCCATCCCCCATGATACACTTCCTCCAACAAGGCCACACCTCCTAATTCTTCTCAACTGTAGTCATTCCCTGATGACCAAACATTCAAATCTGTGAGCCATTTTTACTGAAACCACCGTATACAAGCTTTCTCTATAGTTATAAGGGCTCTTATCAGGGAGAGGTGGAGGACATGGCACAGACACAGACAAGTTAACCTGATCTTGGAGGCAGAGGGCGCAGTGACTTGACCACAAATTACAGATTGTCAAAGCTTCAAGAATTGGAAGGAAGTAAGAAAGGGTTTGTCTGGAGAGAGCCTGGTGACAACACAGCCAACTTCAGCCAGTGATCCTCCCCATAGACTTCCCACTGACTGAACTGTGAAAGAATAACTTATGCCACATTAAACCACCAGGCTTGCAATAATTTATTACAACAGCCACAGGGAAGTCATGCAGTATCCATGAACAAATGCCCTTCTACAGATTTCTACCTGTGTTGAATTGATTGACAAGGTTTTACTGGCTTTACTTTATTCTGATCCTTAAAATTCAATGTGAAATCAATACCCACTAACATTGTCCTTTTGAGGCATAAATGATGTTCGATGTGTTCTGTGAGAATATCTCCTATACATGCCTAAATTTCTGTGGCATCTTACAGGACTTCTGTTTCTTTTCATAAATAGTGAGGACTTTGTGATGAGGGGTTAGACACTAGCTCTAAGCCTCACTTCTGAAACAAAAGTAGGTATAAGGTCAGGATCAGTCATGATCTGGCTCCTTATTAGAAAGAACACTTGCATTCTTGTGCATTCTGAAAATATTTCTACCTTCTGTTCTGAGAAACATATTTTGAAATTATAATACATCTGCAACACTTCTCACTTCCCTCCAAACCCTCCCATATACTCCCACTTCAAATCAAATCCATATCCTCTTCTCCATAAATCTTATTATATACATACATGTATACATACATACACACACAGATACAACACACACACACACACACACACACACACACACACACACACGCATATTCCCAAATACAACCTGGTTAGTCTATATAATGTTACATATATGTATGTATGTTATGTTTTGGAGGTCGATCATTTGGAATTGGATCATCAAATGCTATGCATTTCCCTAGGAAGATATTTCTCCCATCTTAGCATTCCTTAAATGTGGATAGTTCTTTTCATGGGGCTGAGATCTTATGGTTTTTTTCCTCAATGTATTTTAGCAAGTCTATTGGTGGTCTCATTAGCTCATGCTTGCGCAGTTATGTTGGTGAAAGTTGATAGATGTAGCTTCTGATATTATGAGGCGATACAATCTCCTACTAAACTCCCTGATTCCGTCTCTTACAATCTTTCCATTCTCTAAGGCAGTGCTCCCTCAGCCTTGGGTGCTGGAGAGTTCCACTGTTTGGGCATTCTTATGAGGACCAGCCGTAAGGTAATTTCATGATATTTTGTTTGAGGAGAAGCTAAAGTTTTTGTTGGATCAAAATATTTTATTCTAGTGAAGTGGGGCAATGTAAACCTCTGCACAACTTCATAAACCTGAACACCCTGCTGATAGCACTCTGAAAACAGAGTTCTTGGACTTGTCAGTTTCCCAGACAGCTTTCATATAAAATAAATGAGCCTTGTGGAATCTTCCTAGCTAACTGCATGTATTAAATATGCTTCATTTATCAGATGAACTATAATGTCTAAAATTCTATAACTAATGCTCATTACTGAAAACTGGCATTGATTAGGGGAAATACAAATCACTTGTAAAAATCCTTCTAGAATATTTTTTGTGAGTTGGTTTCTCTAAATATGAGTGAACTATTCATATATGTTCAAGAAAGAGAACATCCCAGGAAAAAAAGTGTGTCAATCTGTTCTTCCCGAATTAATTAATGTAAATTACCTCACGGGATATTTAAACACATCCAGTGCCCTGGCTTTGGTTCTCTTCCTTTATATGCTTCTTGTCATGTTTTCAGGGAGTGAGTCTAACCCTGTGTCTGTCACTCATTATTAGCTGACATTCCTGCCTTCTGATATGTATGTCTCCTCTGTCAACCTGCCCTTTTCCATTTTGACTATGATTAACCTCCATTTTCAGAAATATTTACTATCAGGAAAACACTTCCAGAAAAATATTAGATAGACATCTTTACTGGATTTTTACCTCCCCAGATTAACACAACACACACACACACACACACACACACACACACACACAGGGCCACACCTATATTTTCATTCTTAATTTTGTCTGAAAATGAAGATCTTCAATGGTGATTCCATACTCTCACTCTACTTCAGATATGCCTTTCTTACTGTTTCACATTGTTTCTGAATACCTTTTCTGATGCTGTAGGAAAAATTCAAAGACTTATACATGTCTTTTTAAGTAACACCTTGGAAAAAGTTCCAAATATTATTTCCATATATTTCCTAACCCAGAAGCCTCAGCCTTACAATAGTAAACAATAGGTCTTTAGAAACTGACAAGGAGGCATGAGTCCCCGTGAAGGCTCGATGACCCAGTGTAGGGGAATGCCAGGGCAGTGAGACAGGAGGGGATGGCTGGGTGAGAGAGCACCCTAGTAGAAGCAGGGGGAGGGGAGAGGGATAGAGCTTTACAGAGGGGAAACTGGAAGGGAGACAACATGTCAAGTGTAAATAAATAAAAGATCCAATGAAAATTAAAAGAAAAAATGACAAGGAAATAAAAGTCTGGTTGAGTGAAAGGAAGACTTTCAAAGACAAAGGAAAATGTTCTGTTACTTCACAGGCAAAAAAGAAATGTCTCCAAAAACTATTTAAAACAAACAAATATAAACAAACAAAAACTCTTAAACTCAAAAACTCTTAAAAGATTGGCCACTTTATATGTACTTTGTATTGGAGGGTAAAAAATGTTATTCATATTTTATAATAGATATTTATAATGCAATGTTTAAGACCGGAAGAATTATTGTCAATAATTCAATTACTATATTATTTGAGTGTAAAGTCATGCCAAATTTCAAACCAAGAGAATATCAAAACCTAATCACATTTTCTTGAATACTACATTAATAATCTCTTCTTGTTTCAAATAATGAAAAATACCAACTTTTCTTTAAGGTAGGAAAATGCTGATGAATATAATTTCTGTATTTGTGGTATTTAGTTGTTAAGCTCAAATAACATCTACCAAGTACCACTTAGTTCTACAGTGATTTTTAGTCTGAAACCTCGTGCCCAGAACATCTGAGGAAAAGCAAAGAGAGGCATCAGATGATAAAGGTCTGGGCAGCTCTGGTTTATTATGGTAGCTCTACCTGAGAAGGTTGGTTTCTTTCATTTTCATTATTTAGTTGGTCTCATTCTTTCAATGTGCTTCCATTCATCTTTTATTCCCTCAATCACATTTATTGAGCCCTCTTATGCCTTAGACACCATTTTGCTGAGACTAAAAACTGAAGGACACATAACCTACTGCTGGAGACAGCTTCTTTTAATGGCTAGCTGAGAGCGTCTCTGTCCTACCTTCCCAAATTATAAAATATTAATACACAGCTTTTTGTTGCAAAGAAAGAGTTTTAAACATTATACTAATGCCGTGCATTTATTTAGACCCCTTTTGATCCTCTACCAGCAAAGTAAATGTTTCACTGTTGCATAGCCCCTAAGTTATTGTTTCTAAAAATGAAGTTACTTCATGCTTTAGAAAATAGGCAAGCTTTCCTTTTATGATAAAATTGGAATACGTTAAATTTTATATTTAATTTTCAGTGTATTACCCTCTTGCTTTTCAAAGTAATATATTTTTACTAAATTACTGTAACCTTGGATGTGATTGCCAATCTTATTTGTCAATCTATGTTAATTTATTTGTTCTAAAACATTTGGATTGAGGATGGTCTGGGCCTTAAGTATGAGATTTGATTCACGTTAACAATTGTGTAAAACAGTTTTCACTGTGAACCAAGATGCTAGAAATACATAGATTTCAATTATGTTCCCCCAGAGACCAGTAATTATTGGAAAAGCAGTTAACTGGTTTTATAGTCAACCTTTGTCTAAAAGTTTGTCCCCGAAGCCCGCAGTCTCATTGCGCTGGATTACAGGGCACACGGTGAACATGAAATTGTAGCAGCAGTTCTGTGGGAAGTCCGTTTGATGTCCCCTTATTGGCTTGTATGGTTGTGCAAAATACGATTGTATTTTGTGAAAATCTTTCTTCATTTCATTTTTACATCATTGTGAATATTTAAAAGACATTTCCATTTCCTTTCTGTTATTCCCTTTTTCTCCCCTTCATCTCCTTTCTTCTCTTCATTTCTCGTGGTTCTATGCCCTATTCACTTTTGCTAGATGTGGGTCCCATTAGTGAGACATTGATTATGTTGTTGCGATTTCTCATCTCAACCCTGTATTTCTGCAGTCATAACATCCGAGATTTACAGAGATTTCATATTAGCTTAATTATCGTTCAGTGCATTTCAGTTCTAATTTAGCAGAATGAGATCTATCAATGGAACTTGATTACAATATTCTAAGAACTGTATCTTTCGATATCTTACATATAATATGTATTACATATTAGCATTGTTCCCAATTGTTTAAAAGGGAGATGAATTCTAAGATGTATTACTAAACCATATTCTAGGCAATGACTCTGAGGACATTGTGGGTACACACTCTCTGTTCAGAGCATTTATAACCCTAATCACTGTTTTATTATTTCATATATATATGTATATATATATCAGCCAGATTTCTGAGCTCTAATATATCCATATTTTTAAACTATCATATATATATATATAATTCAGAAAACAGTGAAAGAATGTAGAAATTAAAATGTTTGGTCTACTTTAAGTTTCTTTCACTGAAGACAGGTATCCTTATGATTGGCTATTTTCTTACTTTGGGTTTATAAAACAAATATTTTCAAGTGTCAAATTTAAGTGTCAAGTATACCATCTTTCCAATTATACGCTTTGGCAGATCCTCCTATTTAACTCACCTTTGATCTGAACTCTTGTTCAACTCCTATTCTATGTGCCTAATTTTATGACTAAAAGGTGCACACATTTTATATATCAGAGCTGCCTTAATGGCATGAAAATGCCAAAGGTGATTCAACTGATTTTATTAAATTATATTTATTAACACTTTAGCTGTAGCAATGGCTTTCGATGTACCTTTATTTCTCTCTATTTTTTATGTTTATTATTCTCATACAATTTGTGGCCAATAGAATCTGCAAGTCAAACTGGAAGTAGTCTTCATATATTGTGATAATGTTGGTGGACTCTATCCTGAAGCCTGTAGGAGAATTCCTGCTGGTTTAAAACAAGAGCAGAAGACAGGCGTTTTAGAAATAATGGCTGATGATGAATGTCATGCAGAATGCATTGATGGGAATGAGAGCTGGCCAATTAACTGACAAATGTCTCAACTCTTCACTGACCTCCAATGTTTAATATTTATTAGGGCATCAACTCATATTATTGATTTTAATGAGTGGATCATAATGTCCTCTGCTATACAGAAGCACTTCTATTAGACAGTTGATAATGCAAAGAAGGAAGTGAAGACAAAAGGAAGAGAGTTATTGTTGAACGATGAAGTGTCTATCATGTGATGGTGCAGTGCCATGGATCCATTCATATTGGATGCCTGGTGGATAGAGCATGATCGACAACATACTTTAACCGGCAACTTTTATTTCTGTACATATGGACAACGAATATATTTTGCCTTTTTCCCCTATTTGATAGGAAAGTGTAGGATTATGAGATCAATGGATTTTTCACAGCTGATCGTAAGAGTTGATGTATGTTCCAGCAGAGGATCCCAAATTGCTCAGAATCTAGCACGTGAATAACAATGCAATTAATTGAAGAGACACAGTTCCCAGAGAGCAGCAGTCATCATTTAATAATTCTCTTCTTCTTGTTTCTCTCTGTAATAAAACACACACCTTGACAAAAGTAACGTAAAAGGAAGTGGCTTAGTTCACTCATAGCTCTAGGTTTTAATTCATCTGTATGGGGAAGTCAAGAAGGTAGGGACTTGAAGAGGGCTGGCTAGTAACCGCTATTAACTCTTTCATCCCCAAATTGATTTTCTCAGGATATTTAACAATGCGAGAGAAAGATAACAATATTAAGAACTGAAGTTTATGAAAATATGTCCAGAAAAGTCACTTGTGGAGAGAAGAGAGACATTTGCTGGTTTGCAAGTCATATAGAAATACATATTTTGCATCTGAATGGACAAATATATTCTGTGAATAGTGCTTATTTTGGAGGTGTGTAGTACTGTTTGATAATTACCAATATTAATTAATTACAGTTCTGCTTCATATGGCTATTATTAGTCCATACTCAGGTTTCTTGTGTATCGTTGATTTATGTCTATCACAAAGGGCTTGGTTATTTGAGTATTGAATACTGATCACAATTAGAAATCCAATACCCACTTCCCTGCCCCAGCAATGGGCAGAGACACCTTGTTGATAAAATTGATCTTATATCCATCTGGGGGAGAGTAGATGGCAGTCCTTTGTTCATCCTAGTTTGATGCCTGGCTTGGTGGCCAAGGCTACCTTATGCCTAAGGCTCATAAAAATCAAATCAAATCCAGCAGCGCCGTCCAAAAGGAAGAAGAGATAGAGAGACCTTTGGACAGCCCAGAGACCTGCCCTCCACCACATGGCACAGGTGGATCAGAGACACCTACTTGTCACCCTACCACATAGAACAGTGGGAGGATGTTGCCCAGGGGGCTGGCCAGCACACATCAGGAGCCACCATAGTGTCCAAAAAATGTGGTGATCATAGGGGAGAGAAAGAGAAGTGGAGCATCTTGAGCATTATGGAGAAAGACGGAATTGGAGAATAGAGGGTGGAGAGAGTTAGCCTGTTATGAGTGGCCAGCCCCATGACCTGGGAGCATGGTGAGGTCTCAGCACAAGCTGCCACTCAGGCCATATCTGAGTGTCTGGCTATGCATTGGCAGGGGTCGGTGTCAATGTCCGTGGCATTATATCTTGATATAATTAGATAAAGTAAGAATTTTAACACATGAACTTTAGTAGACAAAGTCATCACTCTATAAATAACGCACATTTACAATTGTTGGGGTATTTTAATAATTATACAATTGGCACATTTGCATTTCAGCACACTGAGGAACATTTTTCTTCAGAAACAAAGGGTGTCTGTAATAAGTGGGACATTTGCCTACCTAACTTTTCACAATGAAGCACATGTAAAAGTGACGGGAAGGGGATATTAGCGATTACCAATAAGTGTCAGTGTGAAATGCCTCCAGGCAAACAGTGTGGTCCCCACATTTGTAAAAATGTTTCAGGGTTTTTGTTAGAGGTCTCACACATCATCCTCACAGCTCATTAGGTTGGTGACTCTATCTGGAAAACGCTGCCTTCCGTGAAATTTTCAGAAAATGTTTTTGTCGCACAGAGCTCTAGTCTAGATCCCAGCTCTGCACATTCCTCAAACGGACAAGACGGTTTAGCCCCACAAACCACTTCTGTGAACCTGTGCTAGTGTCAATCTCTCTCCTATTCACGCCAGGCCACCTTTGTTTTTAAATAATAAAGTTTGCTAAGTAGACAGAAAATAGTATTGTTTCACATGCTAAATTTGAGCCCTAGTCCAATAAAATTAATAAGATACATTTTCATGTGAAATGTGAATTGACCGTATAGACAACATTCCCCTTGTTTCATAAAAAGAATGTCAAAGTCAGAGCTACAAGACATAAGCAGAACTTTAAATAAGTCTTCATAAATATTTGAGAAGAAACAGTTTGATAGGTGTTTGTTTACAATTCAGTGTCACCCCTGTTTGAGGGTTTGTGGCACAGTGATGTTACTAGTTCATTCAGAATTAAGGCAGAAAGTTAAGATATTAAGAGATCTCTACCTTCCATCACTAATTAACCAGTTAAATAATATAACAGTGATGATAACAATAGTAATTCTCTTCAAATAATTACTTTCTGTGGAGCATCTGGGCCAATAATACAAATACACTTTGATAATTACTGAAAATGAGAGGTAGCAAACAAGTAAGTACAAACGTGTATTTTTGAACACTTAACCTCTTTCGATATAAACTGGACATTGGAGGTTTATTGGAAACACTCTTATGGAGCTTCATTATTCAAAGGTGTAATATAATTTATTGCATTTTGAACCTAAAAGACGGAATGTTTGCACTTAATCTAGGCAATCTGGGGATAAAGTGTAAAACAAAAACCATTACTATTTACTGCTGTTCTCAGTAGGGATTTAGGACGTGCAACACAGTCCCAGGGCCTTTCTGTGTTGTTGACACTAAGTGGTATTTAAAATATCTGAGGAGGAAAGGAGTAGTGATTTCTCTTTTTACTGCACACTCAATCTGGCTTCTCTGCTCATTCCCAAGCTGTGGGAGTGCACTGTCTGAGGTACATCTATGGAGGCTCACATAGAACCGGTCTTAACATGGGTTTAGAAATCAGATGTAATTATCAGATGTCTTACATACAACAATTATAATAAAAACTGTGAAATAATAATAGTTGTAAGCCATCGAGATGAAGTAGATAGAGGAATCACAATAAAAGGTTATTAGTCATAATTGTATTCTTTTGTAGCGAGAACAAAACTGACCTTAATGTTGTAAAACAAGATTTATCACAGTGACCTTTCCACAATCACAGCTCTCTTTCTCCAGTTATTCCTTCCCTTGTGATTTTTTTCTTCCTCTACTTACAAAAGAATAGTGGTGCGGTTTTATTTAGAAGTCATTGCTGACACTTGGGAACCATTTCCTGAAAAGACTCGAATAATGAACAAACAATTCAAAATTTCTAATGATGACTGATAGTCTTGACCGGGTTTTAAATAACTATATGACAGTATTATAATTTATTGTTTCCACAAATATTGATATTTGCTGGCACCAACCCATCCTTCCTGGTTCCTATTTCCCCGTGATGTTCTGTGGTGTGAGAAAGCTTAACATCTGTGAATTTTCAAGCTTCCCAGCATGCAAATAGAAAAGAGGAAGGGAAGTGACAATCCAAACTTTACCACTCTAGAAATGGTGCACACTGAAGGTGTAGAGATTTCGAATAAAAAATTCACCTATTTGATCCATTGTCCATGATTTAAATAGACTTGTAACTAAGTAGCATTTTCTGGAGATTCAGAAGTGCCTGTACTAAGGCTAATCTAATGTTTCTTTCAATTTTGTTTTGATTGCTTTTGAGACAATGTATCACTCTGTAGTCTGAGATACCCTGGTGCTGACTAGGATCCCCAGATCACCTCAAACTTCTGGCAGTGCTTCTGCCTCGGGGACCCAAGTGCTGGGACTCTAAACATCAGTCACTATGTATATCAATTTCCTGTACCAATAAAATAATGGAAATCAAATCATAAAAGGCTTTTTAGGCTTAGGTTCCCTTGATCGGATAAGTAGTAAGCAAACATTTGCAATACAAAGCTCGTTCAGAAGACGAGGCCATTTAGTTTCCCAGGCTCAGTAGCATCGGACGATTAGGACTCAGTGAAGAGGTGAGATGAGAATCATCCTGACTCATCCAGGATCCTTGGTACATCTGATCTCAGTTTGCTAGATGCTGGTTTTATCACAACCCTAAGATATGGCCGTCTAAAGGGCCAGCACACTCTGATCATCGTTTCTGAGTAAGGTTAAAAGGGAGACAGGATTGTTCCTGAAGGAGAGATCAACAGAAGGGGAAAACTAAACAAGGGAAGCCTCAGACAGGCATCCCTGCTGCTCTAGCAGTTGACTAGAGTGTTGGGAAAAAGCACTAAGTGACGTGTGGGGGATGGAGAAGGAAGACGCACACAGAATCTTCTCAATAAGATTTTCTATAAAGGCCAGAAACAAATGGTGCAAGAAGAAGTCAACAGTATGGTTTAAAACTGTTTTAAATTTTTTCATTTTTTTTTTAAAATTTGCTTTTACTTCTTTAAAATTTTAAATAGCAGTTATATATTTTATTTAATTGAGTAGATATCTACTCTGCATTATATATGCATGCATATAATTACGTGTGTTATATATAACAATCATTTTTTCTATTACAATAGCAATGCATGAATAGGTCATATGCTCAATATGTACTATGTTCATCTATAGGAAAGTATGTTTATATGTGAATAGAAGTTTAATTAAAAGTAGAGCTTGCATAATGTTTGTCTTTTTTATTGTTTAATTAAAATATAATTACATCAGTTACCCTCTCGGTATTCTTCATCCTCTACCGCCTATGTCTACAAACCCACCCTGCTCTCTCCTAAATCCATTGTGTCCTCTTCATTACCCATTATTTCATACACATCTAGATAATCATGTAAATGCCACTACCTCCTGAGTCCCTTCAGTATTGCCTACAAGCAAGTTTCTGGGGGTGGCCTTTTTGATTAGGGAAACAAGTAAGGGTATTCACTCTTGGGAATGACTAATACTCCTTTTCTCTGCAATTTCTTATGTGGTTACTTTTTATTGTTTTATAGTCCAGCCATTACCCCCTTCCCTGTTTTCAAGAGGATGTCCCAACCTTTTACCAGACCTCCCCACTTCCTGAGGCCTCAAGTCACTCCAGGGTCAGGCACATCTTCTCTCACTGAGGCTAGACCATGCAGTCCTCTGCTGTATATGTTAGGGACCTCAGACCCCCTAGTGTATGCTGTCTGGTTAGTGGCTCACTGTTTAAGAGAGTTCAGGGGTCTAGGTCTGTTGAGACTGCTGGTCTTCCTATGGGGTCACCCTCCTCCTCAGCTTCTGCTTTCCCTAATTCAACCACAGGGGTCCTCTACTTCAGTTGGTTGTGTGTAAGTATCTGCTTCTGTCTCAGTCAGCTGCTTGTTGGGCCTCTCATAGCACAGCCATGCTGGGCTCCTGTCTGTCACCACACCACAGCATCAGTAATAGTGTCAGACTTTGGAGCCTCCCCTTGACATGGATTTCAAGTTGCACCTTGGACCTCCCAAATTTTTTATTGGCTATATTATTTATTTACTTTGAAATGTTGTCCCCTGCTATTCCATCCCCCCTCCCCTTAGCCTCTAAGGTGGAGCTTCCCCCACCCACCCACTCACCCTCTCCCTCCTTACAGCTTTAGCATCTCCCTAATGCTCCAGCATCAAGCCTCCACAGGTCCAAGGGCCTCCCTTCCCACGATGCCAAATGAAGCAGTCCTCTGCTACATATGTAGCCATGGACCCATCCATGTGTATTCTTTGGTTGGTGGTTTAGTCCCTGGGAGTGCTGGGGGTTGAGGGTCCAGTTAGTTAATATTGTTGTTCTTCCTATGGGGTTGCAATACCCTTCCTTCAGCTCCTCCAGTCCTTCCCCTAACTCTTCCATTGATATCTTCAGACTGCTTTTAGCTCTTCTACTTAGAGTGGGGCCCTTGAGATTTTCTCCATTTATGCTGAATATCAACTAATGTGGATATTGCTCAGGTCTTGTATTGGCAGACATGTGTTTAGATTTCATAGGTGATGTTTCTCTGCAGTAACTAGAAAGCATAATCTTACGGCTGCCTTCTAGGTCCTCAGACACTTAAAGTTTTTCTTACCAGTCTTGCTTTAGGCTTCAAGGTAGGTATTCTGTGGTAGATACACTAGCCTAGCCGGGTCGTCACAGTCTATCGCCAGTTTTTCTCCGCACTTTTAATTGCGGCTTCCCATATTTGTATCCTGCTCCATAAAGAAGTTTCTTTGAAGAGAAGTGCAAGCAACACTCAATGATACTTTTAAGGAATATACTGGTTTTAAGGAAAATGGTGGTAGTAGACATTTCTCTCCTTAGATCCGTGTTCTCACTAGCTGGATGGGTTTATGGCACCAACCATGATTTCCCTGTTGTTAAGCTGGCCTTGTGTCTAATTAGTCAGCTGTTGGTTGGAACCAAGATGTGAATGCTCTTATTTCACCTTTAGGGAAGTCTTGGCATGCTAATCGTCATTGCAGTCCACAGACATCAAAGCTGAATAGTACCATTGATTGCTTTCCTCCCTTCCCACAATGCATATCATTTTCTTCTACTTAGAAAGCTAGTCTTCAGAAAGAAGGCTTTTGGGTTGGTTCTAGACAAAGCCTCCAAATCCTATGCTCAACGTGAAGCATCTTGCAGTCGACCAAGGGAAATAGGAATAACCTATGTCGTAGTGAGAGACTTTGGTCTCGCCTACCAACATTTTGAAGTGAGACTTCTTGTGCATGGTATTGGGTGATTGCTTGGGCAATAAGATGGGTTGGCTTCCTTGTGCCCACTGTATCAAACTGAGTAGAATATAGAAATTTTCTGTTAAGATTTCTGACACAGGTTTTTTAAAATGATGCTCAAAACAGAATACGACTTTGTTTCTAGATATTATACTCGAGGAACTATGCACTTAATGAAACATAAGCACTACTTAATTTTTAAATTTTTCTAAAATATTTCTACTAGATAAGTACTTATTTCACAAACAAATCATAACAATCCACAATTCACTTCAAAATTAGAAGGGAATATAGTTGTGTAGATATTTTCAACAATATAATACCATATTCCAAACAACAGGAATGGTATATGGAAAATTATTGCTAAGGAACTACTTTATTGTTAAATCAATACAGCCTTTGACTTGAAGTCAATTTGCTTAGAGTTTTATATGGCTTTATTGATTTGAATCATAAAAGATACAAAAGAAGAAACATTCATACAGGTTCAATAGCATAAAAAAGGAGAAAATACCTAGTCAAAACCTCACCTTGTAACTCATTGTGCCTTTGAGTACAGAAGTTTGGGAACAAAGAAAATTGCTTCCTTTTCCTTTTATATCACCACACTAGATATCTGCAGTGTGTCTGCTGCGTTAGTTTCCACTGTCATCTGCCCTAGTTATTCTACGTGAGATGGGCACTACAGGCTACTTCTTCAGAAAGCAGTAATTCACTCCCCAGAGAGCTGAACATAAATGGAGGACGTGTTCACTTTGACCTGTAATTTAAAAGCTTAACTAATGCTTCGGATTTCCTTATCTAGATTTCAATTTTAGTCAGTTTATTTTTCTGACCTGGAAGAGTGGAACATATTTACATTTATAAGGAGCTCTGACTTTCATGACTAATGGATGTTAATTGCTATGACAGTGACATTTTGCATCTTGCCCATATTTCTAGGTTACCTTTTATAGGAAAATCTTTGAGGACAAAATTACTAGGGCTTTTAGGAAAAAAACCAAAGTATACTGCTTTCTAAAAATAGAAAATTATTGCTAACATAAAGTTTAATGTATATCACATGGGACCTTAAGAATTTAATTTTTTAAAACATTCTGTTTTAAGAATTAGTAATCTTGATTTTTCAAGGCAATTAGGCAATTACATGAACAACAATGGATTATTCTGCTTGGGTGCCCCAAGACTATTTTTTGAACATTCTTCTCCTGTGTGGTACGGATCACTCTCAGGAAGCATAACCCTTTGAATTAACAAATAATATTTAGAAACCACTGGTTTCCTTCTGAGAGTGTTTTACAGATGCTCCGGTAGTTATTATAATCCGTCCTAGCTGGTTCCACTCAGCCTGTTCTTCCCTGTAGGACATTTTTAATCTCATTATTTGGTAGGAGCTCAGTTTTTAGGCAGACATTTAACAAAATGTTTGAAATGCACTTTGGTCCCAACCAGAGAAACCCTGTTTATCTGCTATGCCCAGCTGTGCACAGCTCAAATCCAGAGAGAAACTTTCAATTTTAAAAGCCATAAAGAAAAAGTAAAATAAATTAAATGTGTTCTATTTCAGAATTAAATAAATAGTAGTCAATGAAAAGCAGTTAAGAGAACTGTATAATTTCAATTTTATGTACCCAGAATTTAAATATTTATGTTTCTAATCTTTATTGAAATTGTCAGATAAACCATAAAAGTCTTTGACCAGAGTAAATATTTCCTTGCTTGTAAAAGAAATCACATTGTTACTTATTTTTAAGAGTATAAACTATTATTTACTTATTTCTTATAAGTATTTCTTATAAGTATATAAGTACTATATTTCTTATAGCATGACTGTCTAACCATCAGAAATGAAACAGAACAAGTTTTTAATAGAATGTGATATTTGTAGTAGAATTTGGGAATTTCAGATTCATGTGTTAGAATAGTTCCCCATCACTTTTCTGTTCTCCTGGATGTCATAGTTTTATACTTCTGGCTCCTAAGACATAAATAAACCTTTTTCTATATTTTAGAGTAGGGCAAAACCGACCATAAGGAGTTGAAATTATCTATGTGCTGCTTAGGGCATTGCAGAGTTAGATACTACAATATTAAATTAGCATTGTTTATTTTTGGGTGAAACAATTATTTTCAGTGTTTTATTCCCAAATGAGACACCAGATAATATATGAACAGTTTATTTCATTAAATTGGTCATATAAGACCTTACTTAGCCTTAGCGTTTTCAGTGCATTTTGAAACACAAAAAGAATTTCGTTGCAGCTGTCTTAGTTAAGGTTTTATTGCTTTGAACACAGACCATGACCAAGGCAACTCTTAAAAGGACAACTTTTAATCAGGGCTGGCTTACAGGTTCAGAGGTTCAGTCCATTGTCATCAAGGTGGGGACATGGCAGCATCCAAGCAGGCATGAAACAGAGCAGAGAGTTCTACATCACCATCTGAAGGCTGCTGGCAGAATACTGGTCTCTAGACAGCTAGGATGAGGGTCGTAAAGCCCACACTCACAGTGACACACCTACTCAACAGGGGCCACAACTTCAAATAGTGCCACTCCGCGGGCCAAGCATATACAAACCATCAGAGTAGCATATGCGAAGACTCCTGTCTTTGTGCACTACACAATAAAATAATTCTGTTTCCTTAATATTGTGATGGAGACGAGGAAGGTAAACATTGTATCATTTACTTGTCTCATCCTTACAGCTAAATTCACAACAAGAAGCAAAGGAATAAGAAAGGGTTTATTTTGGTTCATGGTTCAGAGCATATAGCCTTTGTGACAGGGAAGAAATGGTGGCAGGGATCATTGCTAATACCCGACAGGGCAAGGATTTGCTCACCAATGTGGACAGAAAGCAGAGAACAGAATAGTGCAATTATCCCTTTTTTTTCCTGTCCCTTTTTCCATTCAATCTGGGTCTGGAGCTCATGGGTTGATGCTGCCAACAATCAGGGTGTGTCTTTCCTCTCTGAAATTGCTGTTCAGACATGCAGATGACCTTTGTCTCCTAAGTGATTCAAAACCCCTGCCAAGAAGACAATATTGTTTAGCGTTTTTAGTTTTAGTTAGAACAAAATTGTTCTAACGATATTCTAATAAAAGGCTATGCATTTCTTTACACTTTCAATTAACACAGTCTTTTCAAAAAATTCCTCCATGAGAAGTGTTTCAGGGATAGGCTGTCTTCATCATGATGTCTCATTGTAGCAGGACCAAGTGATATAGCTGCAGGCTACATACAATTCCAAACTGATTTCTTCTCTTCCTGAGGATACAGATGTTGGACATCATTCAGAATGAACATGTCTATACGTTGTCACTCAAATTTTGCTTTGACTAGGACTATGAATTCTCTAAATCAGCTCAAATTGAGACTATATCCTGGGCAAGCCCATTATAAAACACATTTGTTTCTTAATGTAATAGAGTAATAATAGAGAGAATAATGGGCAAAAAACTATACTGGAATCAAAATTAAATATCATATAGGTGTGAGATGAGTCCTGTCAACTCAGTAAATAAAACAAAATTTGCTTGTAATACCTGATTATTTTTTTGTAGTAAAACTTAAAACAATCATCTGACAAAGAATGTTACATACCTAATTTATGCAAAGAATTATGCAAACAGAAGCATTAATCTGATAGAACAAAATACGAGGTGATAAGAATATATAAGCTACACGTTTAAAAAATATTACTCTATTTCCCCAAGCTTTATTTTCTATTTTAATATGAAAACCTTATTCTTCTATTTTTGGAGGATAAGATGGTTTAAAATCAGAATTAATGATAATAGATTATTTAATAAAATCCTATACTCTAACCAGTTGAATTACACCTTTTTTAATTCAACTAAAAATTTCTAATTTGAAATCCTATCTGAAAATACACGTTCCATATTTTCAAGAGAAATGTACGTTGTAGTCTAAATTAAATTTGTTAGATGCCAAAAATGTATATGTTTATTCTAAAAATGTATATGTTGAATCAAAAGTTATTTTCCCCCTAAACATATTAAACTTTGTGTATCATTGACTGTTTTTTAGCTTTTTGTGACACAAGACAAAGAGTTCAGATCAATAACTGCATTAGAAATTAAAGTGCATGTGAGTTCAAAAAAATCCTCCTCTTTAGAAAGTTTATGTGAATTTAATATTGTTTCAGTTTATTTGAAGTTCTAACAAGTTACAAGGAGGGTAAATTTTAAGTGAAATAAATAATTGCCATTCCAATAAATCTCCAAATCTATTTTCTCCTCTTACTACGAATAGATTCTTTTCTCATACAACACATCCTGAACACAGTTTCTTTTCCATCTACTCCTACCCAGTTTCTACCCAGATCCCCTTTCAACCCAATTTTTTATTTTTAGAAAAAAAAAGACTTCTAAATGATAACAACAAAATAAAATACAATAAGTTAAAACAATCAGAGATGGACAAGGTAAATCGACAGAAGGAAAAGAGACACAAAAGAAAGCACAAGAATCAGAGCCCGACTTATTCACTCATCCAGGAGACCTGTAAAACGCTCTAATGCATACACAGAAGACCTGGAATAGACCCATGATGGCCTTGTGCATGCTGCGTCAGTCGTTCTGAGTTCCTGTGAGCCTTGCTCAGGTTACTTAAAGAGTATTGTCCATTTGGTGCCCTCCATATCTTCTGCCTCTTACACTATTTCTGCCTCATCTTCTTTGGAGTTCCCTGAGCTGTGATGGGAGGGATTTGATGCAGACATGCCAAATAGAAACTTTTTTTAAGTATAGAACAGTTTATTCAGGGAATGGTGAGGGGAGTTAAGAAGGTAGTAGGGGCAGAGAGAGAAAGAGAGAGGGGGGGTAGGAGGGGAGGGGAGGGGAGAGGAGGGGAGAAAGAAGTAGAGGCCGGCCATAAGCACAAAGGAGAGAAGGGGGAAGGGAATGGGGAGAGAAGGGACAAAGGGGGAAGAGAAGAGCAGGAGAGAAGCAGGAGCCCAAATAGAAACTCTTAAGTCTATTGATTCCTCTCTTAATAGATGATCCATCAAGGGTCATGTAAGTATATAAAATTAGTTATTAAAAGATTGGTAATTACATCCCTATTGTCAACTTGGTCTTTGTCAGTGTTTTGGTTCCCAGTGACTAATTCTATTCAGATATCTTTGACTTCAAAGGTTAGCATGACTTTCCATGATTTGCTCTTTCCTTTATTATAAATAATGCAAGCAATAAAGGGAAATTTCTTAGCAGTTGGAGCTTAAGTTGGATGCTACTCAATCTTGGAATGATATAGCTTGGGGCCACTCTGACTTTTCTTCCTGGGTGCGGCGGGAATCATGGGACTTCGAGTTACCCCTCTGAGTTGTTTACGTAATGTGGTCATGAGAACATCCTTCTAATCTCCATCTGATTAGAGCTTTGCACTGAAATGATTGGCGCCAGAGCATTCCTTTCACTGTCTGAGCACAGCTGTTACGTCTTCTTTGCCTTTATTATGCATTTTCTGCAGACTGCAGAAGGTGATCATCACAGAGCAGTTCTCCTGTGGATCCACTTACATACCTCCTTACTTTTTCCTCCAATGTTTGGTTCTCTCTAGGATGGATATCAACAAAGCCAATACCTGTTTTGTTTATTTGACCATCTAAGTAACTGGTAGAGGACTGGGTAAATGTTTCAGAGTAGCTAGGGGTTACTGAGAACATTTATGACTATTCCTTATGTCTGTTTTTCTTAATAACGACGATGTCATTTATGTATGTATAAAGCTTTTATGGATGTATATATTTATCCTTCTTAAAAATTTAAAGCTGCTTTTATAGTTTTAATGTAGTTTGACTCATTTGTTTGGAAAGTGGGAGGATTCGTGTTGATATTACGTGTTACAGAAAAGTACTTTTTCGTCTTGTTATCAGTAAACCGATGCAACTGCATTTTCATGGTGGTTAACTACATTAAAAATTAAAAGATAACATTTTTAAACTCAGAAAATCCCCACGCATTCTATTTACTTGGATACTTCTACTCAGAATAGAGGTTTGCTTATTATTTTATTGACAATGAACCTTTGGAAATATTCCAAAAACCTATGTGTTCTAAATACTATTGAAGAACCTGCTCAAGTTCTCACCTCTATGCTGTCTGAAGACCTCGTTTTTTTCACATACATGGAAAATGAATGAAGACAATTAGCTCTCTAAAGCTAATGTTTCACAGAATGTTTTAGTAGAGTAAGCGTGTGTTCCTTTCTTGAGAAAAAAAAATGAGGCTTTATTTTTAACCTGTACAGATTAATATTGGATTATTGGGGGAAAATGAGAAATAAACTAACTATACAGACATTTGTTTCGGAAACTATACTTCACGCAACAATAGAAAGAGTCAGTGGTTATCATAAGAGTGTTCAGGATCGCAGTTTGCTGGCACAGTGCCTGTTGGTTTACTACAAAAGCCCTGGTTGGTTTACCTGGGTTAAACACACGGGAGCTCTACTAAGGCGGTAGTTAAATACCATTGTGAGTCTCCCACACCCTCACTCGTCATTTATGAAACCTTGGCATTCACTTTGGTGCGAGTAAATATAACAGTGCAGCATGCTTTTATAATAGATTCTTCGCAGTAAATTAACAATCATTAAGGAGGAGCATTTGGATTACAGTCTTCGCTTACCTGATTCTTTTTCTCACCTGCTTTTCCTTCCTTATTATTAAGTAATACATGTTCAGCTATCATTTGTGTAGAACAGAGAAGCCAAAAGTAATAGCACATAGTATAAGCCATGATTGATATCACATATTGCTGATAAAAATATGACATCACAAAGAAACACATTAACTTGGTTTTTGTACAAAAACATTTTAAAAGGTGCATGTGTATCTCTCTCTCTCTCTCTCTCTCTGTGTGTGTGTGTGTGTGTGTGTGTGTGTGTGTGTGTGTGTGTGTGTTCAGGGCCTTTTGTAATGGTGAATATTTTTAATATCAGCAAGCATTTGGCAAATGAAGTCTGTAAGAACAGGTGTCGGCGACTCATAGTTCCTCATTGGAAGAGCTCATTTCTAAAAATGTCAAATAAAAATATTCACACAGTTCACTCAATGTGTACTCTAATAAGCAATTTATTTGTTTTGTTTTCCTTTATTGTAGCAACGGCCAAGTATATTAAAATCTATTCAGCATCATGATTCGTCATGAAAATACAAATCAAAACAACAATATATTAACATCTGAGATATGAAAAGACAACAGAAGAATAAATACTGGTGAGGATATTGAAAAATAGATGACTTCTTCAGTATTTGGCTCAGTTGGGTTTCTGTCGCTGCAATGAAACACCGCCACCCTACCCCAAAAAAAGTTAAGGAGGAAAGATTTTGTTTGGCTTACACTGTCATATCTTCATTCATTATGGAAGGAAGTCAGAAAAGGAATTCCAACAAGGCAGGAACCTTGAGACAGGAGCCGAATCAGAGGCCATGGAAGAGTGATTCTTTCTGCTTTTTCCCCTATGGCTTGCCCAACCTACTTTCTCAGAGAACCCAGAATCGTCAGCCTGGGGATGATAACATCCACCATAGGCCAGGCCTCCCCACATTAACCTAGAACTTTATAAGCGGATCTTAGGGAGGCATTATTTCCAACTGAGGTTCCTTCCTTTCAGATAGTTTTATCAGAAATGAAGTTAAAACCGTCCAATACCATGCGGGTTTAATTAAAAGTTAGTATAACTGTTAGAGAACCAGGATGAAGGTGCTTGAAGAACTACAAAAGCATTGATATGTGCTAGGGCAGCGCGCTGATAAATGTTCGCTCGGAAGTTATGACAGCAGCGTGTATGAGACACTAGGACACTTGTGTCGTAAAACCCTGTCATCACTACATCCAGGATAAAGAATTATCCGGGTGAATGGATGAAAATGATGTATACATGCTGGAAAATAATTATTCAGTTTTGCCCTTTGCAGTAACACGATGGGAGGGAGGAAATAACACATTGATTTGAATAAGTCAGGAACATAGCGGTAAGTATAGTGCGCATGTGGTGTGAGGCCAATACCTGACTTTATAAATTAGACAACGGAATGATGACCATGGAGGGACAGACATTTGGGGAGTAGGAGGGATGCAGGGAGGCTGGTTACTAAGTACTAAACTACATTTAGGAAAGATTAATGCCTTTGTCCTTCAGCCCAACCATGTAGCCACAGTATATAATGATTTACTGGTGCTTCCAAACTCCTAACAAATGAGATTCATAAATCTTAGATAATTTGTAAATGTACATTATTATGATTTAATCATTGCATGTCCTTAAGTATGATTAAGTTAGATATCAATAATTTTTAAGAATATAAAATCATTTAAAAACTTAACTGTGTATATTTATACACTGCTTGGTGCTCAAATAATAAAATTATAAATAAAGATTAAGGGAAACAATAATATAAGATATATAGCATAATTATTAGTTTAGAAATAATGTCTGTCATAATTAAAGGTAAGTAAATTAAAATTAAATAAATTAGTGTTGTGTTTTTAAGTACACCTCCCAGTAGTAAACCTTACTGTAGTGTCATGATTGACTAATAGGACTTTATAAAGTACAGTACTAAATATATATGAAAATAGTTTAAAATGCATATGTCATTTGATCTAGGAATTCTAATATTAGAATATTGGTTTAAGAAGATTATGGAAGATAAATGGATACAGAAGACTTAAGATAGTCTAATGTGTTTATAATATTTAAAAAAGCTGAAATAAATCTAAAATTTAGATATGTAACAGGAAAATATATTTTGATTTATTTTTCTCATAATAAGATATTTATTAATCATGAAATTATTGTTAGATAGTAGAATATTTAGTGAGGAATATATCATACTGTGCTAATGAATAAAACTAAGCTATAAAAAGAATGCATGTATGATTTAATTTTGTAATAATCATTTATACATATTGACGTAAGGGAAGACTCAGCTAGTGCGAGCCATATTCATGTATAAAATTCCTCAAAGTTTAGCAAATTATCACATTTTAATTTTTCTTAAAAAGTAAAAAGTTATTATTTTGGATATTTGAAAAATATTATTATAGGTGGGAGAGTAATTATATTACTGTAATACAATCATAGCTAGACGATAATATCTACTGAACTCAACATTTAGGTGACCATCAAAAATATTGTCTTTTCATTGCTTATTGACATGTATTGATCGTATGTGAATGGCATTCGGGATGATGATTCAATACGCACATGGAGTGCACAGTGGTAAACTTCAGCATGGCTTCTCCTTCCCTTTCTCAACCTCTAGTAAGCACTAATTCATTTTGACTTATTTTTTTTTTGTCAGTCTACAGCATAAAAATAACCGTTGTTATTTATGCTTTTGTGTCTGGCTTATTTCACCTAGTAAATGCCTTCTGTGCCGTCTTATCTGCTATGAGTACAGACTGTCATTCTCCTTGTGCCTAAACTAATTTCTGCTGTACACGTACTTACCACTTTATTCACCAACTCACCTGCTGATGGGTGTAGTGGTGAGTTTTGCTACTCCTCTTTGGTTCCTGGTGGATCACATGCACACACACACACACACACACACACACACACACACACTAGCTTAATCGTAAAACATCTTGGCTACCTCAAAGACTGGGGACTCCCCTGTGACCCCAGGCCCAGTCAGGGAAGCGGCCGTGGTCACTTACCCAGTCTCATGTGGCTGGTTGGTATTTCCTGTCACTCTTGCATCTCATCCTTCTATCCCAAATCTCGGCAATTCTCCCTCTTTCTTCTCTGTTGTGTTGTTCTTTATACTTCCCTTTATATATAGCCAAGTTTATATGAGATTTCTCACATGCATTGTTTTTTTTGGCTTTTTCGTAGATAATGATCACTTTCACTTAGGTAATGTGATTGGGGTATCACTTTATATATCCTAATAATTAACAATATTAGTATTTCATATATCTGTGACTATTTGTATTTTTTTGTGTAGGTGAGTGTGATTAAATTGTAATCTATATCCTATACCTGTCATGAATCAAATTCTTTTTCAAAATTAGTTTGAAAGGAGGAAGACCTGATGCCGTGGTTGTTTTGTTTTTGTTGTAATTGTGGCTGTTGTTATTGTTGATGCCTTTAGTCCTTCCTAGTATGAAATAAGAACATCAAAGATGCCTTTAAAATACAGTATTGAGGCGAAGGGCTATTCATCATCACCTGATCAGAGCTGAGTCAGGTTTCAGGCACATGGCTTTACAGGTGAAGTAGCCAAGACAATCACCTGTAACAGAGAGTTTCTCAGGACCTGAAGTGGAAATTTCTGGTTTCTTTAGGGACTCCGTTGTGTCTCGTGATCTCTGTCTGGAAGCTGTCTTGTTAAAGGGCATGTGATGTTTTGCTGAGAACAGACATGTGAGAGGACGTGTGATGTTGAGAATTACAGCTGCACAGTGAGAGGATGCTCTTGCTTTGCTGTGCTATGCAATGCTCCACTGGCATTCGCTGGTCATTGTTGGTCTTAGCTTCATAGAGAGCAAAGCAGCAAAGGGCTTCTCATGGTATCACAGCGGATTCTGGCCCCTCTCCTGACTTGTGCTGTTTTGCTGGACTCTCACTCTTTCTGCTGAATCAAGCTGCTGCTGCTGCTGCTGCTGCTGCTGCTGATTCCTGTTTGATGGTTGCTATTGAACGGGGCTGCTGGTATCTTGATAATAAAGAGGGGAATTGCCCCAAGGACCTATTTCTATACAGGTCCACTGTACCCTTTTCCTATTAACTTTCCTTTTTCCATACCTCTGGTCCCTGGGTTAGAAAGGAGGTTGAAGCATTTGACAACTCTAAACAAAGTTGGTTTAAAAAAAAATCTGAGCCTACAAAGACAAGCCTCGAATTTTCTAGAACATTTTGTAATAACACTATTGGGAGCATTTTGGATTATTTTCAATTATTTTAGCAGTCATTTTGGAAGAATTAGTCTCATTTTATACAAAATGAGTTCCCTAATATCAGAAGAATAGTTCGACAAGTTTTCTATTAAATTGAGGTAATTTAATTCTTTGTCAGGTACAGAAAACCTGCACCAGAGGGAGTAAAATATGATTCTCTATTAAAAGATCTATACTAGCTTGGATTCAGAAACTTGAAGAAAATAAAGTTGGCAGAATTGTTTAACATAAAGCCTTAGAGAGTTATTGATTTGCATGTACGTGGAATCTGATAGGGTTGTGATTCCCTATTTTAGAATGCAAAGACACACACACAATGAAAAATGAATTGTTAGCAGTGAATAATTCATTACAGTACCAAGAAAAATGCAAAATGTTTACAGTTTTGTTGCTAATTAAGCAAAATGTATCTTACCTTTCACAAGGTAGACATGGTATTTATATACACAGAGATCATTGCAGAAGTGAGCTCTATGTATTACTAAAACAGATAGATAAATATTGCTAACATACTAGGTGAAATGTGTTTAGGACAGAACATAGACAAGAAGGAGAGCTTACTGCTCAGAATTGTTTCTTTCTTTGCTTTTTAGCTCCCTTTGTCACTATTTCCTCCAGAAAGTCAAGGTTAGAAAAGGAAAGATAAAGGTTTGAGAATATTTTCCATTGAATTTTATGCCTTATTTCATTCAGAGACTCATAACTTGAAACATCAAGGTTATTTTATTAATTTTAACATAACCACAGTTAACATTGAAGAAGCAATAAACTAGTAACACATGAAATCAAAAAAAGGAATGGCCTTGGCTCCACCTGCAAATATATCATCACAAGAAACCACTTGTTTATTTTTTTCTCTGTCAACCTGAATTTTATTGAAGTGTGATTTGTACAAATTTTTAGTTTTGTGGTAGGTTGACATTCTTTAAAGCATTTTTCCCCAAAATGGCAGTTTCTTGGAGACTTAAGGATATGATAAATTGCATGTAATTCATGACATTCATTGCAGGTCATTTACAGAGAAAGATTCAAATGAGAGACCATTCTATTTCTGAAGACAGAATTGGTCTGATCATCTATTTCAGTGTTTTAATTTATTTTATTGAGTTTCCCTTTTCTTGAGTTTATGGCATTAACCAGCAGGGGCTGCTCTTAGCATTGCTGGCAAGCTAAATTTCTGTAGAGTTGAATTATTTTATGTCTTAGCTGTTGGTGTAAGTAAAGTGCATTCAGGTTGGCAAATAACTTGTAAAAATACAGCTCTTGTCTTGTTTGGCCTAATTTTGTTGTTTTCCTTTTCCTTGATGCTTTGTCTTCGAGCCTCCAATAGCTGCAATCCTCTCCTGTTAATTAAAATACTATTTCCTCCTGTTCATCTTTATAAATATTTTATCAGTACAGATATGATAAAGGAAAGACAATTAGAGACTTTGTGTTCAAAAGATAAAGTATATTTTTAATAGAAACTGTGAGAAGGAGGAGAAGAGAGTTTCCTCAGTCATTGTCATTTCAAATGGAGCTGACTCTCTTTAAAGCCGTTCTCACTAATAGAGAGAGCAATTTAAGTTTTAAAAATTACAGGATTCCTTGCGGTAGGCTATTGAGGAAGCTAGAAACCTAGCTATGTCAAGTGGCTTTTGAGGGATTATGTGGAAAGACTCAGAGACATTCTGTGTGTTAGGATCTGCACAGAAGTGATGCCATTGTCTCAGGTTAACTTCACCAACATGCTGCACTAAAGAGACAAGACCATGACCCCTTCCCCACTCCTAAATTGCACTGTGACTTTTTTCCAACCTCGCTGCTCTGTGTTTTACTTTTGCCTCAACCTTTCTGGAAAAGCTCCAAATTGTTAAATATATCATGTCTTACGATAACTAAGAAAGTGTGATTACTTGGGGGTAATGCTAATATTGTTCTTTTTATTATTTCCATCGAAGAAACATACTGCTGATCAGAGGCCATTAAGCCTTTCTGAGTGGCCAAATTATATATTGGATCAGATTTCCTTCCCAATAACCCATTCAAGGACACCTCAAGGTTAGTGAGGATAATATATTTGATGTAGTCATATGCAGACTCAGCACTAACTATGGAGGTGGGTCTTTTGCTATTGTACACAGACATGCAGGTCTGACACTCTTGTATGATAGGAAGTATTATTAGGGTCTCCTAGAAGAACAGAAATGATTATTGGATTATCATACACAATGCGTATTGGGTAGTCTATCAATGAATGTTTAATATCATTTGAGGCTGGATACCACAGCCATATCAATCTGTTGCTAAGGGTTGGGGTGTCCACTACTCTTTCACCCCAGAAACTCCAGAATCCGAATTCTGGTATCAGTGGAGAAATGCAGCAGCTAAAGTGTAGAGGAGCTTGTCAGCAAACAAAAGCCAAGAGACAAAAGCTTCCTTCTTCTTCCACCTCCTTTTACCTAGGCTGCCCACAGAAGGCACAGCCCACATTTAAGGGTGATCTTCTGAATTCAAATCATCTAATCAAGAAAAACACTGAAAGAAATGTCCAGCGGTTTGCTATTTCATTGATTCTTCGTCTAGTCAAGTTGACAATCGAAGTCATCATAGGCAGAAGAGAAAGTGTAAAGACAGTTTACAAAATTAGGATCCTAATTTGAGAAAACATCAGTCCTGTGTGACCAATCTAAATTCCATATTATATACATTGTCATTTTTAAGTGAAAGCGATGATGCTCACACTATATAAATTCTCCTTATATTATCTTTTCTATACTGTTGTCAGGTCGAACTATGAAGTGATTGTGTGATTAGGTAGTTCTCAGTATTACCTAAGAAATATTTGTATTCTGGTCCCTTTTCACGGTTTGCATTATTGATCAATAGCATCCCTTCGCAGAAAAGTTTTTAAAAATAAGCAAATGCGTGCTTAATGTGCACCCAGTATTTATTTTTTAGTGAACTTGGATGAAAAACGGGTTTCCAAATGGCAGAAAAATGCATCTTTTAGTACTTTGTGATGTTATTCAAAATGTATGGGAATCAAAATGAACAACAGAAATGGCTTCTATTCCAGTCTCCCTGGAAACCTGACTTAATCACTGAGGTACTTGCCCGTTCCATAGGTGGTGGGAGTGAAGTTCCTATGTCCAAATAGAATGTCAGGTTGTTCCTGGGCAATGATCAACCAAAAAGAAGGCTGTGTCAAATCTCAGGTGCTTGGTATTACTAGGCCTAGTCTAAGCTGGAGCTTCCAGCTTTCCCTGATGGTACTGAAGAAAGAAAACAAGGATTTGCCGCTTCTTCCTGGTGTGAAAATGGTCACTACTGATCAGCATGGACATCTGGGATATTTTCCTGTATTACAAGCATCTCGTCCTTCTATCTACAGCACTTCTACCTGAAAAGAACAACACATTTATAGAAAATGAGAGTCCTTTTGTTTGTTCATTTTAATTATGTTAGCAAGTTGCTTTGCTAATGAAATAAGTTCTCAGCATGTGTGACAAAATGAATGGTCAAGCCGTTCCCAGGGAGCCTTAGAGTAAGGTTTTTAGTCCTAAGCAAATCAACTCTTTAGCAGAAACCCTGCCCTTCAGGAAAATTCGGTCCTACCAACTTTTGAAAAATAAGTTTTTTCCCAAGTTCTTTGCGTTGAGAGGCCAGCAATGTGGCTCAGTGGGAAGATTGCTTGCTTAGCGTCCACAAAACCCCAGATTCAAATCAGGCAGAGTGGTGCACACCCATGTACCTGGTACTTGGTGGGGAGGGGACAGAATGAGCCTGCCACTGTGCCAATGGTACTAGTTTGGTTTTGGAGACTCCATTTCTTATGTGCTATGATGATTATTTCGCTTAGCTGTTGCGTACAATTTTTGTTATTGTTCTCAACCCATTTCACCAGCAGTTTTGTTGATTGAATGATGCAAAGCTAACTTAAGTTTTTTCTAACGACAAAAAAAAAATGGTGTAAATGAATTTGTTACATTACAAAAGTGTTTTCTATTGTTACAATCCCTCGAGTCTAATAACTTTCTTAGAAAGATGTTATTGGAAGGAGGTCCTCAAGTAGTTCATTATCTCTTGTCCCTGACTTCAGGACTGGCTGTTAAGGTGGGGGCTGTAAAAGGATGGTGACCTATTTTCCACGGTGACTACCGTATCTCTCGCTGATCTTCATGGCTCTTCTCAAATAGATGTCCTTGAAATCTTCAGGGCTTTGCAAAACAAAGCCATGTCCTTGATCTTCCAGACATTCTCCCAAGAAGCTGGGATCTACAGCCTTGGTTGAAGACTGCAGGAACCCATCACCTTCGTGTGTTTGTCCTAAGGATTATCTATCTTACCTAAGTGCTGGGAAAATGGAACCTTGGCCATCAAAGCTTTATACTGACTTTTTGATTGATCAGGGTGTCAGCACAGCAGCAGATGTCATTAGCCATTGGTGGTTCATTTTCAGCTTTAAAAGAGGAAGATCGCACACCAAGGAATCATGGCAACTGCTCTGAGTGTGTGAGTCCATGTTGTTTCTAATTAAAGAAACTGATGAGCATGTGCTCGGTAAAACTGTCATATAAGACCCGGACCCCAGAATTGTACAGTCTTAAGGATAAGAACACTGCATTATTCTAAAATGGAGGTCAGAATGGCTCTATGACCTTTGACCTATCCTTTACAAGAGCAACTATTTTAAATAGTTGACTATAAATTAGAATTTTCTCCTTTGAATCTCAATGGTTTTAGTGCAGGGAAGATGTTTAAAAGATGAGTCAGTTTTACGTTGTATTGAATGTGAGGTATGGAGAGAAAGAAAGGGACTTGGCAGAGCCAAAGCTAATTAGTAGAAAGATTGAAATTTGGAGCCATCTTCTAAGCTCTGCTATCATGTGTGTTCTAATTATTCATACATGCCTTATGAAGCATAGTCAATGCACAGTTCTTATGTTGATAATGTATTTGATTTATCTCTACAGTTAAACAATAATGAAGCTGTTTTAGGATAATTTCAGTGTTCCCTTTTATTGTGAGGTACTATTTAGAGCTGAACTTCTGTGGGAGTGTTCCCTAGGAAATCCAGGATTTGTAGATTTGGGCATATTATTTGTTACAGCTATTCCCCTCCTCTCTTTCTGTCACATGTTCCCTCCCTCTCTATTGATCTGTTCTGAGGGAGCATCCTTAAACAACATAGAGAATCAACATGTCTAACCTGACACAACAAACCCCACAAACCCCGTTGCTGCTTTCCCTTAACCCCTAGCCACACTAATTTTCTAAATAAATTTAGATTTCTCTATTAAAAGTCTTCAAGACTTGCATTGCTGGCTTTATTTCATGCTAGTTGAAAAATTGACTGTTTGCTAACATAATAAGAACAAATCTACTGATTTTACTGACTCCGTGGTGTATGTTTGTGTTTTAGGCATGTGTGGAAGTGTGTACACATCTGGATCTTTGGATGTATGAAAGCTGGAGGTCAGTATTAGGTGCCTCCCTCTTTCACTCTACATCGTAGGGTTTTGTTTGTGTGTTTGAGAAAAGAACCCCACTGAACCTGGAGCTCACTGATTGGCTGCTGAATGGCTAGACAGGCAAGCATCAAGTGCATCAAGTACCAGTATTCTGTCACAACCTTACAGCTCTGAGATTGCAGACCTAAACTCCCATACCTCGCTTTCTACTTAGATTGTTAGGATCTTAACTTACCAGCATCTTAGTCAATGATCTTTTGTCCCAGACTCTCTACTGACCTGTGTCTGATAAACTTACATTCCCCTGAACAGCTACACCAAAAGGTCACTTTAATGCGGCTGCTCTGATTTTCTTTACCATCTGCTAGTGTGGTGCATAATGAACTGTACAGAAATCTTATTTTAAAAATATTATACCAGAAAATTTAACTTCTGTATATTTTTGGTACAATTTCCATGATTTGGCTGCCAATCAAAGAGGACCAACATGGCATTTCAGGACTGGTGCTTTGCATGCACATATAGTAAGAGTTTGATTACATCTAAAGGAGCTGGATGAGAGGACAGGAAGCTTTTTGCACAGTTGACAGTAGACTGAGCTGACTCGTGGGAACGGCATATGAAGAAATCTACTTGGTAATTATATTTCATCCAACTTTGTATCCCATATACTGGGAAATGTTCCAGAATCTTCTGAACCTGGAAAAGAGGTTCTGTCTTGTTTTGATCTTTTAGTATTCATCCTGTACCCTCAATTGACCAGCTTGGCATGTGCCAGCTGGCATGGGAAATACTAGAGTCCAGCTTCAATAGCACAAAACAAGAACCAAGAAATACAGATTTGGATTGGAGAAAAAATAAATTGGCAAAACATACAGTTTTTAAAAATGGCTGCTTTTATAAAGGGGCAGTTGATAAAATGATACACAGTTGTTTGTTGCTTTTTCACAATAGTTTAATTGAACATGGTGCTTTTCAAATAGTTGGAGCCCTGCTAAAATAAAATAGGCATTGAATTGAATCCCAAGAACAGTAAATGTAACTTCTGAAATATCTTATTTGTTGGAACCAAGGTTTTGTATACTTTGAGGAGTTTCAAAAGCATTAACTGGCCTTAAATTTGGGAGATGAGTCACATCAATCTTTGTTATAACACCTTCATCAATGACTGTTGCTTCTTGTGCTGTGTATGATTTCTTAACCTCCAGTGGACATTTGTAATCAACAAAGATTCTCAGATATTTTTCAGATTATAGATGGATTGTGTGATTCTCTTTGTCTGACCTCGTATCTGCAAGTATTTTTATAACAAGACGGCCTCAGAATATAAGCCTTCTGAATTCTCATCAATAATTTGCTGAGTCATATTTTGCTTCACATATATTTCAGTTGTGACACGAGATGATTAGAAAGTTGGTGGACACAGCTCAAGGATGTGGTAGAGAGAAAATATAAAGCAAAGAAAAAATAACAAATTCTACATGTTTTCAAGTGGGACGCCTTGCTGATTTGATGTGGGTAATATCAGCTAACAATGAAACATTAATGATATCTCTGAGTTTCAGGCGAATGCTTAAAAAACTCAACCATTATGAGCACTAGATTCTCAAAATCACCATAAATTCAATTTTTTCTCCTCTAAAATAGGTTCCAATTATTTGTGCCCAATATAAACATTATTTTTAATTGTTTTAAAATAGGTATACCATCGCTGAAAATATATAACTATATAACTATGTTTTAAAAGATAGTATGTATTTAAGAGAAAAGGAATACTATAACACTTAAAAGAATCCTGTAGCTATCCTTCCAAATTGATTAGTTCAAGGAAAACTAGCAGAAGATAGGCATCAGCAGTCACATGCTTGGGTTTGGACAAAGAAGAAGAGGAGCAAAGGGGAAAAGGGAGGGGAAGGGAAGGAGATGGGCCATGCAGTAGTGGTGGGTAGGGAGCACTCAAGAGGCTGCTTTCCTTTCTGATCAAAAGTCCTTCACATGAGATTCCTAACCTTCAATTCTTGCTCTGGCATGTGATTATACTTTTTATGTGTCAGGGGCTTGGGGAAAATGAAGGATTAGCATCTTACCTCTGAGTCAGAAAGTTAATTAAAGAGTGTGCATATAAAATAGCATAATGAATTATTTAACTGATAACAAACATGATATAAAATTCCATTTATTGGCTCATCAATTCAATTTGGTTAGTTTAGAATTGTATAAATTCTTTTTCACGGACATAAAAATATCTGGCATTTGCAGTTTTATTCTTAAGTATTCCCTTTTTGTCCCATGGGCATGTATTTCCTTCTTGGATCTTATGAAATATTTTCAATATATAAAGTATAATGCAGTTTGATTAAGCATACAATTTACGTGGATTCTGGATCAAGAATACCTCAAAGCTTGACCTATTCTTGTATCTCTTCTTCTTCAACCTGGAGCTGTCTAAGCTTCAATGAGGATGAACTATAAAATAATGTCTAATCACCCCACAGTAAGGGGACCAAGTTATTAAATGCAAATAAATTTAGACAAACTTTCACTGGCTTTTCTCTTTAACAAGGAAAACATCTAATGGTTTAGAATCATAAGTATTTTTTGGTGCTTCATTCTTAAAGTACATTGTTAAGCTAAGTGTTTCTCAGTTTTATTGATGAAAATAAACGTTGGAGTGGCATATATTCTCTAAAATGTGGAATCATTTAAAATGCCAACCTGGAAGGAACCAGTTAGCAGCTCTGTGTACAAAGTTTGCCTTAGATTCCTTCATAAGCACTGTTCTCCCTTCATGGTAATCCCCCATGTACAAAGGTCAAGCTTACACTCCATTCTGCTTCAGACTGTCTCAGTCTACGTACTATGGGATTTTCATTTGCTTTCAAAATGGTCTACATTCAGAAAGTAGGTGACCCACTTCTTAACCAATGCACACACCAATATAAATGTTTTCTATATAGGCTAGCTCAGTGTAGAACAACTATCATGACTCTGCAATTTAAAGCTGTCGTCTCCCTGGTCTCCCTCCCCACCAACTTACACTGTCATTTCCATTACCAAAGGGACTTTCAGAAAAGAAAAGCACTGGGGGGTGGGGAGGTCTGGAAATTCAAACACTGTCTTATTACAGTAGTGACATTGTGTAATGCAACCATTAGTTTGCATAGTGTGGTAGAAAGAATTCTGAATACTATTTGATTAAGCTGGGACTTTAAACAATTTCATTTTTAATTTTGAACTGTTTCTTTTTTAAATTTGTGTGTGTGTGTGTGTGTGTGTGTGTGTGTGTGTGTGTGTGTGTACATGTTTGGAGATGTGCTCCTATATGCAATTGTGGATATGTCCAAGCCACAGCATGAATGGGAAGGTCAAAAGAAAACATTATATCAGTCCTTGCTTTTTGCTTATCTCTTGTAGAAGCACTGGGGTTACCCTCAAACACTGCCACATCTGGCTTCACATGGGTTCTGGGGATTCAAACCCACATCCCCATGCTTTCATAGAAGGTACTTTACCCACTGAGCCATCTTCCAAACCCCAAATTCAATTGCTTTAATCATTTATTTCCTCTCACCTACTTTGGAAATAATAATCTTGGTTTGAAATTAAACTGTTGTGTCAGATACTCTAGTGTTGACATATAATCAGTGATTAAATCCTGGTAGCAATTATGTGATTTATTTCCTCATTTTAGATAGTTAAATAATTGTGAAATTTAGTAGAAAAGAAAAGTTTTCTTTCAACCTTCTTGAGGAGAATAAAAGTAATTTGGGAGAGTTCACATAAAGTTGAGTTTCATGCTGGGCAGTGATGACAAGGGCTTTAATCCCAGCACTCAGGAGGTAGAAGTAGATTCTGAGTTTGAGGTCAACCTGGTCTTCAGAGTGAGATCCAGGAATACAGGGCTACCTAGATAAACCCTGTCTTAAAGACAGACACACACACACACACACACACACACACACACACACACACACAGAAACATACACAAACACATGCACCTAGAAATTAGCATTTTTTCAGACATTTATAAACATGCACTTTAAAGCATTCAGACCATTAGAATTAATGAAGAAGTCAAAAACCTAAAATATCCTACAGGTTTATTTTACATAATTGCCTCTGAATATTATAAATTGGACAACTTTATAATGAACAAATTTAAAAAGATTGTTTTATGATATGAAAATGAGTTGTTGAGAACAATTTTGGGATCTTAACAAGGAAGAAACAGATAATTTTAAAAACACTCATTCATATAATAAAGGGTATAATCTAGTGTGCTTTTCTATATCAGTGAAATATTTATTCAATAAAATAACAATGGTAACCTTTTTGCATGTCTATACAAGAAAACCCAACTTTGATTTTATTTTAGTCTGAGAAAGCCATTTGTGACATGCACCGTAAGTTGAAAAGGATGTCTAGAATTAAGGACAGTTGTAGCTACACATGACTGACTTTCAGGAAGATCACACATCTTACTACGTAGCATACCTTGAAGTTAAAAATACAGCTCACCACTGAGGAATGATCTCAAGTCCTGATCTTCTCCATGAGTCTGAGAACCTTGCTATCTATGCTTCTGAACACTTTCAGAATTCTCTCACTGTAAAGTTTTGGCATAGATTTGTCTTTTTAAAGATTGCATGGGACGCAAAGATCTAATGTATTGTTCTGGAGAGAGAATCTGGATGAAGAATTGGTGCTCCGAGTTACCACATGGCTGTGTACTATTTGCCCGCCCTATCATGACACTCATTAAAATGACAGTGCATATAAAATGCTGTGGAATTAATCAAAGCACCTAAGCCGGTAACTCAAACCTCAGCATTTCCATAGCAGATAGCTATTTCAGTCTTTGTTAAACAAAGGCAGTAAGGATGGAAAAAAAAATGATCCTCCTTAGGAGACAATGGAAAGTGCTCGTTCTAATGCATAAACATTCCTAACATCAATCACACACTAAAAGCTTTTGTCAGACCTGTTGAATGTCAGAGTTATGACAAAGTGGACAAGTTGAAAGCATCTGTCTAATGATGCCAACCCCTCATTCTACCAGTTTCACGGGATTATTGTGAGGCTCTTAGTGAAATAATGTATGGAAAATTTCTTTGTGTGATACACATAAGGTGATAAGTAGAAAACTCATTTGCTCAATTAATGTTGATATTGTATACCTATCATATGCTGGTCCATGTCTTATACATAGCAGACTACACTGCTTTAGTTCTTCATGGTAAATTAATGTCTGTCTGTCTGTCTGTCTGTCTGTCTGTCTGTCTATCTATCTATCCATCCATCCATCTATCTATCTATCTATCTATCTATCTATCTATCTATCTATCTATCTATCTACTTATCTATCTATCTATCTATCTATCTATCATCTATCTATCTATCTATCTATCTTTCTACCTACCTTAGGTTTTCTATTGCTGTGAAGAGACAACATGACTTTGCCAACTTTTACAAAGGAAAAGGTTTAATTTAAGGCTGGCTTGCCGTTTCAGCGGGTTAGTCTATTACCATCATGGGAATATGCAGGTAGATGTGATATTGAAGAGCTGACAGTTCTACATCTTGATCTGTAGGCAGCAGGAGACAATGAGCCACACCTGGCACAGCTTAAAAACAGAGGACCTCAAAGTTCACCCCCACAATGACATACTTTCTCCCACAAGGTCACATCCACTTCAACAAGGCCACACTCCCTCATAGTGCCACTTGCTATGGGCCAAGTATTCAAACACATCAGACTCTGGGGCTAATCCTATTGAAACCACCACATTACCATCTATTTTTATATCCTTCTCTTCATATTTAGCAATGTTTCTTATTAACTACTTGCTCCATTTTCCGTGTGTGTGTGTGTGTGTGTGTGTTTTCAAATGTTTATACAAACACTGGGCCAAATTTTGTCCAAAGCTTGGGCTTGGTACTCAACAAACCCCACCAAAGAGCTACCTTTCCCTATCTCCCTGGCACTGGGACTGCATACTAGAATTACAACTTGTACTCCATCATCCTGGTTTTTTGTGGTTACTAGTAATCAAACTCATGTCCTCATGTTTGCATGGTCAGCACAATAACCTTCTATTTCCCACAGCCCCTAATTTACCCTATTTAAAAATAGAAGGAAAAACAACATCAAAACAGATACTGTTTTTCCTTATTTTTCATTTCCTTAATAGTTTGAACCAATATTTTAATGTTTAAACCAATTCTTTTTTTTTTTTTTTTGGTTCTTTCTTTTTTCGGAGCTGGGGACCGAACCCAGGGACTTGCGCTTCCTAGGCAAGCGCTCTACCACTGAGCTAAATCCCCAACCCCTAAACCAATTCTTTAAAACAACCACAGTGGTCCTAAAACTTCAGTTTATTTATGTCCCCATTTTAATTGCTATACGGATCCTTGTGGGACCAAAGGATGGGTATTCCTAACAAGATCCTAGCTGAGGCAACATGGCAGCTTTGCAGACACACTCAGTAGTAGGAATCCTTTGAATAGAATGTATGGATCAGGCCTCTGCTGGATCCTGTTAAACCATCCTCTACAAACCATTTAATAGGTAAAATTCTTTTCTTAAGTAGTTAAAACGTGAGCTGTTAAGAATAAACCTGAACAATCTTCCTAACTCTAAGATACTGTATGCTCACGTAATTTCAATGGCAACTCGTCTTTGTTTTGCATTTTATCCGGAAAATATTCTCTTATTTTAATTAGCTCAGTCATAGGCTAGGAATTCACAATATCCAGCTGAAAGTCTCTGCATGTGTTTTGTCCCTTAAGAATTAGAATGTAGAGTCTGTTCTTCTTGTTGCTTGTTCTGTCTTGATTACTATATGTAAATGCATATGCTCCGCAATTGGAATATAATCCAGTGCCAGGCATGGCGAAATTAAATTAAGCCAACACCTGACTTCAATCCAGTTCCACGTACACTTTCTAGTAAGCACCCATGGATGGTTTAAATATGTTTTCTCTTTACTCCGAATTCTACTGAAACTTCATACAATATTGACTACTTTAAAATATTTCTTCCAGAAACATTTGTCTTCTTAATGCTTACTTTCTGATTGCTACATATGCGACACATTACTATTTAATGGTCCTGTGGCTGTTCCACACAACTTCTTCAGCGGGATTTCAGCAACTTATTTATACACACATATCCCAAGCACATAATATTCTTACCAAATTTAACCCGTTGTCTCTTTTCATATTTCTTTTGTTCTCCAGTGCAAACGTATTTGGAAATTTGTGCGGTTGTTGTTGTTGTTGTCGTTGTTGTTGTTTCACAGGGTTAAACCTGGCCACCTGTCTATCATGAGTGTTTCTGGCTATTCACCTCGCTTCCTGTTTCTGTGGTCCTCTCTTTGTCTCCTGTTTAATAGGGCACTTCTATGGTTCACCTGAGCAGTCCTCCCTTACAGCATTTAACAATGATACTACCAACCATGGGTTTATTTTTTTGTTCTTCCACCTCAGTTTGCAGACAAGTTTTAGTTTGATATTGTTTGGATTTTACATCTGGATTCACAATGCCTAGATTTTGGCTTCCCCACAGAAATGTTCATTTATATCATATTAAAATTTTAATAGATGGTATGCAGCTAAAGCTCAAATATTAATTATCTAAAACTTTTCATGCTTCCAAATCCACATAGCTTGACTATGAGAGAAGAATGCACTCTGTCAGCGAAGACATGAGAACAGAATGACTTTACCTAAGCTTTCTCAAAAGTGTTAGGATTTTATAGGGGAGGCCGAACTGGACTCTGAATACTGGGTTTTCTGTTTCTTGTATAGCTTCAGTCATTGCAAACATTTAAATTTCACATTAAAATGTGAGTCATGTATATTCCTCCTATAAATCAAGGCAAAACTGTGATTGCTTGGGAATCCTGTAGCTTATAGACTGTGATGGAAGTTATGCTAGCTGAATTTCAAAGGCCGTTCTTGAAGGCTACATAGTCAGCAACTGACTCTCCTGCATATGGACTGTGGAAAAAGCTCTGCATTTAACACAGGCCCAACTCTGTAGACCCCTTCATATAGGAGGTGCCATGTGTAAGTGCCACACTGGGTGCCTAGCTAGAGATGGCGTCCTACCCTACCACGCAGGCATATGACTGCTACTAGGGGAGCAATAACAACTACCAAGTTAAGTTCTTTGACCTGCAGAATGCAAGCACATAAAAAACAGTCATTTTGTTTAAAGGCAGTTTGTTACACAGCATGGTTGATAGGAGCAACGCCAGCGCCAGAATCAAGAGCACTGGCTCCAACTCAGTTTTCATGCTTCCCAGAAAGTCATTCTCCTTTTCTGTGTCTCAGTCTTATTTGCAGTTAGTAAGAAAACTTAAACTTTCCAAAATCAAAATGATTATGTCAATTTTTTGATTATTTACAATTTTTAAGATAGACAATCATTGTTATTTCTGCCATGGTAGGCTGAAGGTTCAGGAGAAAGCTTTCAAGCTTAAGAATTTGAACTCAGGCTATTTTTGGAATTCTATAAACCATAGGATCTTAGACCAATAAATTTTCACATACCCAATCGTCTCACCTATCCCAACAGCAATTAGAAGTATACATTAGATTGATGAAGTCTGCTGTTTGACCTAACTCTCATCATCCAAACATTTATGCTCTGTTAACAATAAACTCATTGGGTACCAACTATGGATCCAAAGGAGAAATGAGTAATGTTAGGCCACATAAAAACCTTTAAAAAGAGAATATTGCTATAAAATGTATCAAAACAAAATTAAAAAGATAGTCTCATTAAAAATGAATAGATAAGAAATTACTCAGATGGGGAATTCCATTGAAAATGGGTGAACAAGAAATAGTATTCTATTTTTTCTTGTTACTACTATAAGGGAAAAGGTAACACCGAAAGCATACTGCCCAGTTGTTAACAGGATGCCTGACAAAATTCCAGAATTGGGACAATTCACATCCACAATGCATCTTTTTTTAACAATAAGGTGGGGGTTGGGGCACTAACTTCTAATAGGCAAGCTCCCATGGGGATAAATGCATAATGGAATAATTGTTAATGATTTACCATAAATCACTGCTAATATTTGTCATTGTTCTCTGATAAGTAATTGAACAGTCTAGATACAGATACAGGGCTAGAGACTAGGAACTATGTATCTTGGATCTTATATTGACCTGATGACTGACAACAGAAAAGTAACTGTTGCTTGAAAAGTGGAATGACTTCCAGGAGATGAAAGAAACACTCACTTCACATTGTTAAGGTAGTTTATAAGAATGTTAATTTATCGATGTATAGAAGAAGATAAGGAAGCCATACATGATAAATACAGTGAAGCAAGTTCTATCAACTACATTGCCACATACCAGTGTTTAAAGTTACTTAATACAGTTAAAGTAGACATCTTCTCATTTTCTTCTCCTGCCTTTCTTTGTTTCTATCTTTCTCTCTTTGTTTGGATTTGTTTAGTTTTATGACAACCCCATAATATAGCCATAGCTTTACTGTAACTCACTATGTATCAGGCTGTCCCTGAACACAGAAGTCAACCCTGTTCCATCTCTGCTGTGCTAGGATTAAAGTGTGAGTATAGACCTATGCCGACACTACTGGCTTTAGCTTCTTTTTATTAAAACCTCTGAATCAACGGTTATGACCAAATCTTACAGCAAATGATTTCCATTCAGGATGTATGTGCATTAAGCATGGTGTTTTTAGTTATTTTTTTTAGGAACAAAAGATGTCCATGCTTTAATCTATTTGTTATTTTAAAACATGAAATATTTAATCTATAAAAGTGGTTTAAATTTTAGTAAAGTGGTAGGCATAGCCTTTGAGTAAACAGACCCATAAAATTATAAACAAACACATTTGTAAATTATCACATCATATGTTCATAATATAAAATATAAGAGTGGTCTGTGTTGGTAAAATATTAAAATTATCAATAAGAAAATGTAAATGAAAGTTAAATTTCCTTTGTGATTTGCAAAAAGTAAATATACTTTCTGACTCTTTTTTTTCCAAATAGTACTTTAGCCCCTCTTAGCACAGAATGAGGCACAGAATACCCACTGATTAATGCATTTGTCAGTACACCTCAGAGAAGAGTCCTTCTGTAGCAGACAGTAATTAATGCAATGACTTCTCAATATGCAGAAAATAAGAGGCTGGAATTCATATATATACTGTTTTCTTTTATTTACATTTCAAATGTTATTCCCTTTCCTGGTTTGCCAGACATAAGCCTCCTACCCCATCCCCCTTTCCTTCTTCTATAAAGGTGTTCCCCTCCCCAACCACCCCCCCTATCCCACCTCCCCAAATTGATATTCCCCTATACTGGGGGGGTCCAGCCTTGGCAGAACCAAGTGCCCAACAAGGCCATCCTCTGCTACATATGCAGCTGGAGCCATGGATCTGTCCAGGTGTACACATTGGGTAGTGGATTAGTCCCTGGGAGCTCGGATTGTCATTGTTGTCATTGTTGTTCTTATGGGGTTGCAAGCCCCTCGAGCTCCTTCAATTATTTCTCTAACTCCTCTGATGGGGACCTTGTTCTCAGTTCAGTGGTTTGCTGCTAGCATTTGCATCTGTATTAGACACGCTCTGCTGAGCCTCTCAAGAGACAGCCATATCAGGATCCTGTCAGCATGCATTTCTTGACTTCATCAATATTGTCTAGTTTTGGTGGCTGTATACATATGGGCTGGATCCCCAGGAGGGGCAGGTACTGTATGGCCATTCCTTCAGTATCTGCTCCAAACTTTGTCTCCATATCCCCTCCTATGAATATTTTTGTTCCCCCGTTTAAGAAGGACTGAAGCATTTGCACTTTAGTCATCCTTCTGCTTTGAACCTCACATGGTCTGTGGATTACATCTTGGGTAGTTCGAGCTTTTGGACTAATTTCTACTTATCCATGAGTGCTTACCATGTGTGTTTTTTTGTGATTGGGTTAGCTCACTAAGGATGATACTTTCTAGTTCATTCCATTTGCCTATGAACTGCATGAATTCTTATCCTTAAATGGGACATTTCTATCACAGCCCTCTCCTAAGGCTCAGGGATCATGGAGGAAGAGGAGACAGAATGATTCTAAGAGCTGGACAGGATGGAGTATTACATATACCTATGTATATGTAATATACATACATATGTAATAGTATACCTATGTTTTCTGGACAAAGGAATTGTGCATATGCAAGCCATCATCAAATATCATCAGAGTTCAGGATTGTCCTGAAAGTCTACCCTCAGTTGAGGTCTTAACTGGCTTTGTTACTGGCTGGGAAAATGGACAATGGTTTTTGTTTATTTTGTTTTGTTTTGTTTTGTTTTTCCTAGTGTATGACCTATGACCCTTAGTAGATCAACCATTCTCCAGAAATGACCTACACACAAAGTATTTCAGCACCATAAATTGACTTGGACTGGTCAATTAATTATTCTAGTCAAAATGGACAAAAAATAGTCAAAATGAGATAAAACAAACAAATGAACAAAACAAAGACAAAAATAAACATGATATATGATAAATAGAGATATGGGGATTTATCTAGGTGAAGTTGGGAAAAAGAAATGCATGAATGTGACTGAAATTTAATGTAAAAATGCCTCAAGTACTAAAGTATTATCTAAATATATTTGTAAAAGTTGCTTTTATTCTCCAAAGGCTTACTGCGTATTGTCACAAAGGCTTACTGCTTAATAAGCTCGTCTTTCTAAACTGTGGCTAGCTAGGTCAATTCAACTGTTGTAGCCCATGCTGACTCATTCAATCTGGCTTCTCTCAGCTCCTAACTGAATTGCTCTGCTTGACCTCAAACACCTTCTGGCAATCTTGTTCTAATCTTTTGGCTCCTACTTATTCTATGGTTTCAACTGCCTCTGCATGAACTCAGAAATGAACTCAATTCCACTGCCCTGACTGACAGAACTGAACAGAACTGGATATGGAGCTCAACTCCACTCGACTGAACTGACTCTCTCTCCATGCACTGCTCTTAAGTAAACTCTCTTTTCTATCTGTTGGGCATATACTATCTTTGAGTCATTCTGTCAGATCTTTGTGATTAGTCACTTTTTCGGTTTCTCAGACATTATTCGTCAGAATTAAAGGTGTGTGGTGTGTCTGCATTCCAGGTAGGTCACATAAACCTAGGGGGGTCTTTAGATGTGATTTCCTTGTCAGAGCAGCCATGTTGCTGGAATTCCTCTACAAATATTAACCATCAGAAACATGAAATCTATTTTTTTATATCTCTAAATATAAGCTCTATCTGGTCACACATAAATGGATACCACTGCTTTTTCTCACGATTCCAGAATTTCTCCTTCTTGTTTTTCTCTTATGAAGCATATTTAGAAGAAGATAACTTTATTCACTTCTTTATCTTAAGTGACATACTATGTGAGAAGCAATCTAACACTTTAGCATAGTATGTAGGTAAACGGCACAAACAGAACAACCAAACCAAAAAAAAAAAAAAAAAAAAAAAACCAAACAACAAAGACAACAGAATACCAATACTAGAAACTATAAACTATAGAGCCAACCTAAAATTCTTTTCTCCCTGGATGTGGAAAAAAATAATCAGAATGAACAACAATCTGAAATTTTACATGAGTAAAATTCTATAATAACATACATACATTACATACAAACATAACATCCGACATAAAATATGGGCTCATTAAAATAGCAGAATTCCCTATCATGTAACCCTAGGTAGTTATTATAATTATTAAATATGCAGACTCCATTTTATAGTGGGATACCCACAGTTTGACTGCTTAGCAGAACACAGAGATAGCAAAACTAAACAAAATTTGAAACTAAAATCTATGAATTTTCATCATATGAAGAAAGTTATTCATATAATATCCCTTTATTCTTGAAGATTATTCAATATTTTGGTATTTTTTAAACTTTTCTGTATCAAGGGAGGAAATACACAAAACTCACTATGATTAACAGTATATTAGAAACATTTTCCTCTGTAAATATGATTTGTACCCCCCGACAATATGTAACTACTTCATAGGAACTGTTAACCACAAACATCTTATATGGGTGATTAAATTATTTAGTTTTGATTATTAGAGAGAATGATGCTCAGAAAAATAGGGAGTGAAAAACCTCTGTTGAGAACTCCCAGATGAAGGTTATGATGATGATGACAATGATGATAATGATGGTGGTATGGTGGTGGTAGTGATGATGGTGATGACGATGATGTGGTGGTGATGATTCTACTCAAGGATTATGATTTATTTACTAAAATTGTTGAGGTATGTCAACTTATCCGATTGCTCATCCATAAAATTGTTTGATCTACATTGACCTATTCTATATTGAAAACTATTTTAAGTGATGATCCAAATGATGGCAAATAGAAGTCTGATACTAGACACAAAAGGATACAATGTTTTAGTTAACAAATATTTATTATTGTGCTTCAATGTTCAATGGTTTTTTTATTTTTTTAAGACATCATCTGGACAAAGAGCACTCCACCTGTATCCATTTGTTGTTCCTTGTATTGTATAAGAAACTTTTCTAATAGTCACCTGGATCTTTCATTGTGTTTTGAATTAATGAGCTCTCATACTCTGAACAGATGGTACATGTTGTTTTACCTGAAGTCATGTTGCTTTAGAAAATATCAGCTGGGTTGACTCATTCATCTCTCTTACAGCCTCCTGTCTCAACACCCACTCTACCTTTATCCATTCTTCCGGTGGTCATCTTCTATTTTCTAATAATTTCTAGAAGCTTCCAATGAAGGACACGGCCATTTATTAACATTGAGATTTTCCACTTATTTGTCACTATATTTATATTTCATTCACTACTATGTATCATAAACATTATAATGTGAATTATTGGCAAAATAAAGCCACCTTTTCATTTGTCAGCAATAAAATGTTTTGCTTCATTGCTTCTGTGTCAGTATTGTGCTGAAGGAATAAATCAGACATAATTTCAGGATAAAATATGTTCATACTTTCTCCATTTGCAAGGTTTATTAAATAGGTGTAAACTTAGTTGAATGAACATTGCAAAGTAACACTACATTATAAGTTGAGTAATTTGCCTATCAGCTATTGTCTTTCTCTCCCTCATTTCACTATGCTCTGCTCAAAGACTCCATTTATTTGCAGTACCAATGGAAAATGCAGCTTCTTCACTTGATGTTGCCTCCCCCACTTTCTGAGATGATGATGATTATTAATCAATTATGAATTTATGAGAAAGAAACACCTGGCACACTTCCACAAACAAATAGGTTTCCTGTGGTTTTAAGAACAGCTGAGAGTGTTTTAAAGGGTCAAGTCGATCTTTGAGTAAAGCTGTCTGCACAGTTTGACTTCCCCACAAGCCTGTCTCTCATAAATATGCACCTTTCCACCAACACCCATTTATGTACGTGTGTATTTATTTGTTTACTTTCTTAGGGATGCAGTTATCAGACAATGTGGCAAAACCCATGATAAGACAAAGAACGTGAAGCAAGAAAAGCCTATTGTAAAAGAAAACAACAAAATATTGAAAACAGCACATGCATTTTGAAAAAAGATTTTAAAAAATTATGTCCCTCAATCAAAATTGTCAACCCCCACAATGAAAGGAACATTCAACTGACAATTTTATGAATAATAATCACTGTAACTGAGGTCATTTCAGACCTTCAAGTCAACAGCAACAGTTGGTATAGGGTGTGGGTCTTTTATAAAGGAGCAGGCCCCAAGATCTCTACCTGCTCTTCCTGACCTACTTTCTTGCCCTTGACCTCACTTCTCAGGAAAATTCTATTGGTATGCTTCCACATTTAAAGGTGGTTCAATTTTAAACAAATATGGTGATTTTTCCTACTTTTCGATATAGCACATATATTTCTGCCTTATTTTCTCTAATTGCAAATTTCTTTCATATGGGAAGACTCATAGCAGATGCCACCCAATCCTAGAAGGCTGTGTTGCTGTATAAAGGATCTACATATCCAAGGTGAAACACTAATGCACATATAGCTAAGTAGGAACAGTTCAGAGGCAGAAACAGTAAAAATACTCTATTGTGATTACAAAGACTGAATGTATGTGTGAGTGATAATAGACTTTTAAATAGTATAATCAGCTTGTTAAATTTACTATTACCTGCTTTTTTGTTATTTTCAATGAGACAAATCAAATCCTTTAAATCACCCATGTAACAAGCATGGGTGGTTTTGGATGGCAGTACACTGCAATTACAGTTTTTGACACTATTTCTTCCCCTTTTAAAATTTTTGTCATGCACAATTTTGTTTTCTACACATTGAGGCTTTCATCCCCAAACAGGCTGAATCTTAACTTAGTTCTTCAATAATGAAACTAAGCAAATATCAAAATGTTGCATATTAGCCATAAAACGTAAGTTCAAGTTAAGGTCTAAGTTTATCTTTAAGTTTTTAAGTAGCAACGTTACTCAGAAGTGAAGAAGCTGTATTTACCTCAGACCTGAAATGGGTCTAAGCCATTGTTGAAAATCATAATGTACTTTCTCTGCATCTTTCAATTGCCTTAAACAAAAGTTACAAAATGACAGGAAGATGCTTGATAGAAAACCAGGGAAACAGATACAATTCATAAAAATTGTATCCTCGTAAATTTAAAACACACACTAATTTTATAGACACTTTCTTGTTAAAGACTGCTTAACCTGACAATACTGATTATTAACTCTGACTTTCAAAAAGATCATAATCTTCACTCTAAAAGTGGAGTAAGAAAATTTTCATCATATCCACACATATTATAGGTGGTCCTCAACATGCTCTCCTCGTCATACAGGTAAAGCTATGCCCGAGCACATGATGCATAGTAAGGTCTGTTTTGAGCCCCTTCTATGTGTCTGTCTGAGGTACCCTGGTATTCACATCATCATTGAGCTTTCTTTCCTCCCAATAATTTAAGATTATTTTCATTAGCCAATAAGAAGTGATGAACACTAAAACAGCATATATATGTGTGTATGTATGTATTTATATTTATATGTGTGTATATGCCAAATAGATATATGCATATATATGCTTACACACAAATGTGTGTGTATGTGTGTGTATGTGTGTGTATGTATATATGTATATGTATGTGAGGGAATATTTTTTAAATACCTTGTGAACTTTCAATGGTTCATGTATTTTTCTTGTTCCTTAACATTTCACCTTGTGTTTTTGTTGCTGCTGCTATTTTGGGAAATGCTTGTTAATGAAATTGAATTTTTGGTACACTAGTTTCTAAGATCTAAATTTAATTTGTTGTCTCTAACTTGACTGAGTTATCAGAGTAGTGCACTGATCACAGTGGTCAATACATTACAATTTCCTAGGTACTAAAAGATGCTGTGATCCTAGTCAGCTGACAGAGTGAGCACTGATGGCTCCTGTGAAAGACGACAGTATGAGCTTGAGATGTCTCTGTTTGCACATTGTTTCAGTCTAAAGTTCCTGATGTCTTCAGCCTTTATGAAAACGCTGGAGTTCTCTGGGTGCCACTACTCTGATAGGGATCACCACAAACAATATGACCAACCTATGGTACAGGTGAAAAAATTTTAGAGAATTAACAGATTTTAGAAATCAGATATGTACTTGATAGAAATGCATTGCTTCTGTGTAAGGAGAAATGAAATCTGATGAATGAAATGCCATGGCCAAACCTTTCAATCAAAAAGACCACACAGCATTATTCACCCCCTTATTAAGCCTGCCTTGAAGGATTCTATATTGTAAAGCACACTCTATTCTTTCCTTACATTTATTCCTGTGTGTTTTCTTAGGAATTGAAACTGCAATTTCATGAAGGTTCATATGCTTGAATTCTCCCAAGGCTGATCCATCAGGTACATTAGACAGATAGTTTTACTCTTTCTTTCCATATATTAGCTTTTTTATTGGGGCTTAATGACACGATTTCCATATGTAGATTCTTACCTTTCTGCTTGGTCTTTGCTGCTTCTTCATTAACATATGCCATTCTTGAACCATTATTTGGATCTCATTATCTGTAAAGAGCTTCGATATGAAGGGTCTTCCCTCCCCCAAGTCTAATGGTGTCTTAAAAATTTCAAACACACTGACTTGACATTCTTCTAAGTAAGAAAATTCTGTCTGAGTATTATTATTTCACATAAATATTATATATTAAAATTTGGATAGTTTTTAGGAGCTAGAGGTCATATTTTGACAACGGTTAAATAGGAATATCAAATAGGCATTGAAAAGAAAACAAACAAACATTGCAACTGAGGGAAGGATAGAAAACAAAAACAAAGAAACATAAAACCCCTGGACTTATTTTGTCTCTGAGAAATTCAGACTTGGACAGCAATGTGGAATGACTTCTTATTGAAACATCAAGGCTTTGAACTTTGCCCTAACAGATATTGATAATAGAATGGGTGAAGGAATGTTGACTTCTTTTCCCTGGCTTGATACAAATGTAGTCCTTTTTAATAGTAATCAAAGGATTTGGTTATTATTTCAGTAGGTCTTGAAGTCATAGAATAATTGAGTAAGCTGTCAGAATGTTTATATTCCAAAACACAAAGAAATTCACATCATTATTCCTCATGGAAATGAGGCAACTTTATTCAGTGGGTATGACATACAGCTTATGCTGTAACTCTGGAATCTGCAAAACAGTTCTGGGTTTTCAATGCATATGTGCATATTTTACAGATATAAGACTGGTACTAATAATGAAATTCATATACACTCAATGCTTCCTAATATAACAACCAATGTGTTATATTTTCTGAAAGCTACTAAAATGCTTTCAGAATCTCAAAACATCAGAATTTGCTGAAATCTTCTATTTTGGTTCTTAGGAAAGTTTCTCTTCAAAATATGTTATACATTGATTTAATTCACGGTATATTTCAGTTCAAAACTATGTTTCAGTAATGGCGGCTTTAAGATCTTGATACAAATACCAATTTGAAATAGTTATTTTAAGTTGATTTGTGTAGCCCCTCAAAATCTACCTGTCAATTGTCCCATTGTATTCCATAATAAGGATAATGGACTAGAAAGGGGTACAATCCAATAGCAAGTAGAAACAAGGTTCATCTCTTTTAGGAAGAAGGTATAATTATTTTGATTTGTAACCAACTTACAACTTCAAAAGAATATATTTTATGGTGTCTTGTATTTCTTACTTATTTTGAATTTCTAATAGAAATGGGAAAACATGAATTGTAATATTCTATTTTTCTTTGGAGAATTAATCATTATAACCACAAGTGTTTCTATGCATGGCTGAGGATTTGAGGATTGGTGTCAGTGAGATATCTCAGAAAGAAAAGCCATAAAGCAATACGGAGGATAGGACTGTGTTGTATCCTGAGCAGCCACAGGAGAAGGGAGGGAAGATCAGAATTAGGATCTTTCCTCTGATTTCCTCATGTATATTCTGGCAGACTCAGACACACACACACACACACACACACACACACACACACACACACACACACCAAACACACACACACACACACCAAACACACACACACACCAAACACACACACACATCAAACACACACACACACAACAAACACACACACACAACAAACACACACACATTAAACACACACACACACACCTCAACACACACACAACATACACACAACACACACATGTACACACACACGTACACACACACACACACACACACACACACACACACACACACCAAACACACAATAGGACTAAACCAAATTTGCAGCTTTGAAAATGATTTCATGACTAATAAATATTTAGTTTGAAGACCCAAAGGAGTTTTGGAATAAATTGAATTCCCTTTTGCCTAGTTATGACTCTGAGGACAAATTATGGAAGAGAAAAACATAACAATAACAACAAAAGAAACCAACCTGGACAAAACATTACTTCTTCAAAATGAAGAAAATTTCTAAATCTTATTATGACTATTAGATTAGGAAACAAATTTTCTCATGCCTACATGTGGTTATGCATGTAATTTCATTGACTACTAAGTATTTAGGTAGACACATATGAAAATAGAATAGCTTTATTGCTTTGGAAGGCTTATTATCATTCTGAATCTAATATATATACTATATGTTATATATAATTACTTGTTCATAAAGATGACAAGAAAGACACATTATTTATTTCATACTTTTAAAGAAGATTTCCTTTTCATTTCCTCCCTGCCTTTAAGAAGTTACTCACAAAATATCAAAATACTACTGGGCAGAAATTTTATAATTGATATCTAAAATTTAAAAATTTCAAATTCTCACCTTTTTCCTGTTTTCCTTGAAAGCTTATTGTCCAAAGTGATAGATAGTACATTTTTACCAGAATTGTACATCAAATACATAGTAAAAAATGTATTGAGATCACAGGCTTCTTCCTTTATAATTAATGCAAGCTAGCTGTGACTACAGTGTTATCTTTTCAGACAGAAGTATTGATGGAAATTACTGATATTTTGGCAAAGTCCATTTTGCAGAGTACATTGACTCAATTTAATAATCTAGTCACATTATGTCTTTAGATTACTTTTGAAACTTAAGCATCTAAGAACAGTTTTTTTTACTATAGGGTAATGAAAGGAAAGACAAATTGTGTGTGTGTGTGTGTGTGTGTGTGTGTGTGTGTTTGGGGGTTTATAGTCATATGTGTGTGTGTGTGTGTGTGTGTGTTTGGGGGTTTATAGTCATCGTTATTCCCTGAAAAGTGTTGCTGAGACCCAGGCCCCCAGTGGAAGAGCTAGGGGAAGGACTGAAGGCGCTGAAGGGGATGGCAACCCCATCGGAAGAAAAATATCACTAAGTGCACCACCCAGAGCTCCCAGGGACCAAATCACCAACCAAAGTATATGTTGGGGGTATTTGTGGCTCCAGATTCATATTCAGCAGAGGATGGCCTTATCAGACATCAAAGGGAGGGGACACCCTTGGTCTTGTGGAAGCTTGATGCCCCAGCATAGGGGGATGCTAGAGTGGTGAGTTGAGTGGATGGGTGGATGGAGGAGCTCCCTTATAGAGATAAAGGGGAGAGGGAAGACGGGAGAGAAAATAGGGGAGTTGTGGATGGGTAACCAGGAAGGGGATATCATTTGAAATGTAAACAAATGAAATGATTAATTTAAAAAAAAGTGTTGTTCAGATTATCAGGTCAAGTAAAAGTAAGATCTGAACAAGTGACAGGCACATACATTGTGTAGAGCAAGGAAACATTCTTGCCTCCCACTAGGAGCATCCTAAATACTTTATATCCTGTAAGGAAAGATACAATCATGAATTTGCAGTTTTTCCTTATGACCAAAGGTCAATAACTGCTTTATCTGGCACTATAGTGGAAAGAGGATGTTTTAAACACAGTGGATACACTGTAAGTACATTGTTTTCTAAGATGATGGTGGGCTGTTAAAAATGTATATCTAATTTCTAATAAATAGCATCTATAACGTAGTAAGGAAAGGAGATATAATTTCTCAGGGCAAATCGCGATATTAAATTTGACCACACTGCTGCTTCCAACATTCCCAATAACCTTAGGGAAACTTTCATCTTCAATGGCAAATTATAACATTAACATATAATAATAATATTCATGAAAGATTCCTGAAATCCTCTTCCCAGCTGCTTCTTCCCTATGGATTTACATTTCCTGTTGATGAATTATGAGATAACTGCTTTACAGCTAGCTAACTAGTTCCGAGGATCCTGTTACACATGAAGAACTTATTCACTCCTGGAGATCCACACTAGCATTCCTTTAGTTCTGCTGTATAATCCTTAATTTGAAATGAAGTTTGATTGTTTTAACTCCAAAACATAAAAGAGCCCTGCACTACATCAAGACCTTTAATGGAAACTAATGGAATTTTTGGCATAAAATGGTAGAATTAATTAGATCCAGCAATGCACAGTGTTTAACTGCGAGCCTGCCATTTTATCCTGATTTGAAGTCATACATACTTAACAAAAGACATCGAGTTGATTGCACAAAGGAGCTGAACACTCTTTTCACATTCATTGTGTAAGTTATTATCCTCTGCGAAAAGATTATTGACTTTTCGTAAGGAGATATTATGGAGAGAAATGATTGCTACCAGGATGACTGGTAGAATTATGTATGAGATAAGTAATAACTCTAATTTCTCATCTGCTGAATAAATGGCTTTAATTTTAAAATACTAGGTACCACATATGAGAGTTTTGCTGAATTGAGCAGAATTTTCAAACCCGTCTTTGCATTGTTATGGACCCTGGATGTGAAACAATAGAATCTCCTTTGTTTGTTTACATTAACTAAATGTCCTACATTAACACAGTTCCTTAAAGCCAATTACTTCTTAAAATTAATCTGAAAAAACAGTCATGTATGCTGTGTCTGTATGGTAAGGGATGTAAGGAATTTATTATATACATGAGGGAATGATAATTGTTTAATTAATATTAGAGAAAAATAGCAGGTTCACTTAAGTTAGAATTTTAAATTTGTCTTGTTCATTTTTCCACAGGAATTTCTTTTTCCACTATTGTGAATTTTTTGTAAATAACTCCTCAAATTTGCCTTATTATGAAGATTATTATAAACATTGACTTGAAGGTCCCCTCAGGTGTACTTTAGGTCCATCCAGCAAATTTGATAACTCCCGTCATAAAATGTGAATATCCTCCTAATATAATTGTGTTCCTTATAATAGACAAGGTTAAATAATGAATTCTCACAAAAAGATTATAGAGAGTTTTGATATATGACTTCTACATCTTCCCTGATGTATAAAACATGGAGTCCATATACCCTTAAATATATGTTTATATATATATGCATAAATGTGTATATGTCTATATTGTATAGACATATTTATAATGTGTACATACTTATCTTTATTAATAGGAAGGAGGGCTTCACATTAATATGGTAGTTATTATTGCTGTTTGCTGATTTTCTTACTGGTTTTCCTTTGGGATAGTTTGTACGTATGTAAGTTGACTTTTATTTCTTGGAGCTCATATAATCTAAAGAACTAGAGGGGTAGCTCAGTAGTGAAGAGTACTGGCTACTCTTTCAGAGAACACAGGTTTGATTCCCAACACTAACACGATAGCTTACAACTATCTGTATCTCCAATCCAAGGGATTCAATGTCCTCATCTGGCCCCCACAGGCCCCAAGCATGTATATCTGTACAGACATACTCCCACACATAACATAACATTTTCTTTAAATTTAACTTGAACTGATACATGAAAACACCAATGACTATATGTTATGGGATGCCATGGACTAACCTGATACATATAATTATTGCTTAGGTGAAACATATCTCCTCAAGCATTTACCATAATTCAAAATAATTTCTTGCTTTGAGAGATACACATCAAACAGGTCCTATCTCCCACCACCCTACTGGGCAATAGCTTTCTCTACTCCCGTGTGTGTATCACTTAGTATCCACTGGGCCGACTTCCTACATCCTAGCTGTCCACAGCTCTGGTAACCTCAACTTGCCTTTACATTCTCATGAGGAACATTCTATAAATTTCACATAAATGATACTGTCCTGGTTTGAAAAAGAATGCCCTATGTCCATGGACTCAAACATTTGAATACACCATGTGGTGGTGGTATTTGCAGTGCCTCAGGACGATGGCCCTGAGGTTGTCTTATGGCAATGGAGACTGACTTTCATAGTTCAAAACCTCACAATTCCCAGTTGTTCTCTCTGCTTCCCGCTTGTGGTTTGAGATGTGAGCTCATAGCCATTTCTTCTACCAAAGCTCTACTACCAAAGTAGAGTCTTATCAATCTGAAACCCCAAACTCAAGTTAACTCTTTTTCTATATGTTATCTTTTTTATGGTGCTTTATCAAAACGATAGTAAATAACTATTATAAATGTGGAGCCATATTTACCTTTATGGGCACGACTTACTCTGTTTAGCATATTATTTGATATTCTTATACATTTGAGCCCGTATCCACATTTCAACTGAACAGATAATACTACTCATGTAACTTCATCACAGTTCAATCTTTACGCCCAGTAATCTACAAAGTGCAAACTCTGCTGTTGCCTTCTAAGTCCACAAGCTACTGTTTGAATAACAGAAGAGTTTCATAGACAGGGATCAATTTCCTTCTCTGAAAACTGTCAGTGATTGGCCACTGCGCACGCAACATTCAGTACTCTGACAACCACTGTTCTCATGTGTTCATGTTGATTCCTCGAACTCCAAGTAAGCTGAGGCATCTGCAAAAGTGAATAATCCAAAAAGGGGGGCGTGGGGGGACTGATCAACAAGGAAAATGAAAAGGCAGCATGAACATTTAGAAATTCTGCATGGAAAAGAGACACAGGTGAAGTAGAAGTACCAAGAAAGAAGGACATAGATTTCGACATTTCCTGAACTAACTGTACAGCCTCATCCTTCCCCGACAGTCAGTCTGCTCCATTGTTTCCCCAAGCTCTTCTGGCCTTAGTTCTCTTTCTCTGTCCTCTTTGGCTTGTTCAGTTTCATTTCTATTTCTAGTGATTTCTTTTTCTTTGAGCTTCTCTTTTATATACAGAATTTCTAAATTTATGTATTTCTTTTTCATCGTTCTTACCCTTCTAATTTTACATTTTGTAACCAATTTAAAATTTTCTGTCTCGGCCAATCTGAGCATATTTTCCTAACATGTTTCCTAAAGACTTGCAAGAGAGATACCTGTTATTATGTTTTAAATATCTGGGTTTTTTGTAAACATTTCCCCTTAATGCCTAATAATCATTTTTTAGGACTGAGGAGTACTTTTTACTAACTGAGAATATTCTTTGTCCATGTAGTAGCCATGACCATGACCAAATAATTGATTATTTATTAATTTTATGGCCATTTTAGAGTATAAGAAATGTGTCCAGTTGGTGTCACTGTTTTGACAGGATTGGAATGTTTGGGACATGTAGCAACAGCTGGCAGAAAAGGACCATGGGGGGTGGACTGGTGTGTGTGTGTGTGTGTGTGTGTGTGTGTGTGTGTGTGTGTGTTTTACCTAAATGCAGTAAGTGTAATCCAGATGTGTATGAGTAAAGGGATACCCAATGGAGCAAAGGAAGCCTGCCAGAAGCAATAACCTCAAGTAGAAGGAAAGATTCTCCTTTCCTGAGGGTAGTCTTCTGTGATTATCGCTCTTTATGCCCTCTTTTCTGCCAAGACAGAAGCTCCGGCACACTCAAGCTCCTGACCTATCAGGTCAAACCACTCTATCACATCTTCCTTACCACTGAGAAATGAATTCACAAAATCAAGAATAAATTCATGGTATAAATCTTTCCTTCAGTTGTTTCTCTCAGATAGTTTTGTTCCCACAACAATAATATAATACAGAATGTTTTCAAGAAGAAATTCAATTTAATTCAATCCCAATGAGTTGAGTTCCTTTTCAAATATCTACCATTAAGAATTTTTGAGTATGTACCATGTCTATCAACAGGGTTAGAAAAATGAGAGATCAGAGAAATAGGACTCGATTCCACTTATTCAATTTTTGAAAAAGATTTTCAGACAGTAAAAGTTTCAAGATTCAAGTTGTAAGTTTCAAGTTTTATTCACACATATTCTTTTATTTAATGTACGATGGTCTTTCTAATTTGTTATCCATTTGTAGATAACAATGTAAATTATGCTGATCTTATATGACATAGGAGAATATTATCATTTCCTTAATGATGCTGTAGGCAAGGCATTCGTAAACTTTTAATGAAAGATAGAATTATAAAGATTTTGGTATTGTTGAAAGATGCTTCACCCCAGTGACTGGGTTCTACAGTTGCCTCATGAAAACAGCTGTGTTTGATACCTAAGAGAACCCAGGTAACAAAGTTACCTCCAAAGTTACATGGGGACACTAAGTTTGCATTGTATCTAGTGTTATATGAGTTGGTTTAAAATCAGCAAGAGAGAGATGTGTTTCCTTGTGGATTTGCATATGTATGGAACATGTTATTTTATTTCCTTCCCTGTACTTCCCTCCACGTCATCCTGTCCCACTGTACCCTTCCTTGCCTAATGTTACTTTTATTGTTTTCATGTCTCATGCTTTTATCGTCTCTTCTTTTCTTTTCTTTTTTTTTTTTTATTAACTTGAGTATTTCTTATATACATTTCGAGTGTTATTCCCTTTCCCGGTTTCCGGGCAAACATCCCCCTCCCCCCTCCCCTTTCTTATGGGTGTTCCCCTCCCAACCCTCCCCCCATTGCCGCCCTCCCCCCATAGACTAGTTCACTGGGGGTTCAGTCTTAGCAGGACCCAGGGCTTCCCCTTCCACTGGTGCTCTTACTAGGATATTCATTGCTACCTATGAGGTCAGAGTCCAGGGTCAGTCCATGTATAGTCTTTAGGTAGTGGCTTAGTCCCTGGAAGCTCTGGTTGCTTGGCATTGTTGTACTTTTGGGTTCTCGAGCCCCTTCAAGCTCTTCCAGTTCTTTCTCTGATTCCTTCAACAGGGGACCTATTCTCAGTTCAGTCTCTTCTTTTCAATCACTTAAGATATCCCCTTCCCCATCCTGCAGTCACCCATTGTATAAATTTACATTTCAGAAAATGATACTCCCTGCTTACCTATTTAATTGTAACAGTAATCGTATTTTTTACTGCAGTGCTGGAGATCAAAGCCGCCCCCTTTCTTATGCATGCCAGGCAAGCTCACTATGGCTGGGTTTCAGTCTCAGTCCTCACCCATATTAAATACAAAATATAAAAATAAAACAAGAACTCATAATCCCCTGTAACTTGTGGACCATATGAGAAGTTGCTGGTTGACTTGATCTCACAGGCTGTGCTGGAATATTTGTAAACATTTTTTCTTTTTTCTTACCAAGAAGTAAATGTTCAATTCCTCCAAAGGCCATGGAGATCCCCTATAGAATGATATGATAATACACAAACCACAAATGCCAAATAAATGTAGCTCTTGAGACATAACTATAACATTTACTTTTATATAAGCGTGTTAAATTTTTTATTGAATATTTTATTTCTTTATATTTCAAGTGTTATCGCCTTTGCTAGTTTCCTTTCTGGAAACCCCCTTATCTTCTCCCCCTCCCCTGCTTCTATGAAGGTGCTCCCCTACCCACCCACCCACTCCTACCTCACCACTCTGCCATACCCCTACACTGGGGCATCGAGCCTTCACAGGAGCAAGGACATTTCCTCCCAGTGATGCCAGACAAGGCCATCCTCTGCTACATATGCAGCTGGAGCCATGGGTCCCTCCATGTCTACTCTTTGGTTGGCGGCTGCTATGAACATAGTGGAGCATGTGTCCTTGTTATATGTTGGAGCATCTTTTGGGTAATTGTCCAAGAGTGGAATAGCTGGGTCCTCAGGTAGTTAGGATGCTAAATTTTAATCAATACTTTTTTAAAATGGCAAATAAGATGCCCTTTTTTTTCTTTCTCAGATGTCATAAAGCTATGAATCAAAGACCAGCCAAAGGTGATTAGAGATTTGGATAGTACATCCAAAGAATCCACTTTTAACAATCAAAATGTCACACACACACACACACACACACACACACACACACACACACACACACACACAAATTCCAAGGAACTTGGATGTGGCAAACGGCGTTTACAAAGCAATCTGAAGACAGTTTGCTCTGTGTTCAGTATTTTCACAACCCATGTCTCATTTGCCCTGTATAGTCACCTGTTATGGAATCAACTTGACTTCTGTGAAGCAGAACTATAACTAACCTACCAGAAAATGGATCTGAACGTCAGTCTAAAATAATCTAATATTGGCGACAATATTAAGAGATTGATCACAGAGCTTCCCATTTAAATCTGTCCAGACATTAGGCTAAAGAACAGACTTTTTTTTTTATCTCATCAAACATCTCTCTTTTTTTTCTCTAGAAGGTTCTAATTCTATTATCAACAAGGCAGAGGCAGGGATGAATAGGGCATTGCTCAGTAAAGGTAACTCACATTATGGAGTGCTTCAGACATAGCAGAAAAATTCTATCAATAATAGAATTGGAGAGAAAGGGGATTGAGGAGACGAAGAAGACATTCTTTAGCAGTGCCTCTTTACCTGACACAGCACATACTCTAGCGACTACTCTCGCCTTAGAAAACATGCACACTGCCGAGCCTCCTCCTGGCCTCATTTTATCAGAAATAATGTTCACAATGCCTCTTAATATTTCTTTATTCATTTAGGAAATTCATAATCTATTCTGTTTATTGTTGTCATGCAAAAGCATGGTATTCATTGTAATTTATTATATATTATATATAACATATACATGTATGCATATATAATATACATAGTATATATTAAATATTCTACAAACTTATATATACACATATGCATATATATGCATGTATATATGTATGCACATATACATATATATATACATATATATATATATATATGCTTTTTTTCAGATAGGGAAAACCCAGGCTAAGGTAAGTTAATATGTATGAGTTTATATAATAAAGATCCAAATATGAATGTAGATTAATGTAAATATTGGCAAATTAGTATTAATTTCATAGTGAAAGCTTGGAACACTAAATCATTTTATTGGCTGACACCAGGTTATTTCATATGTATATTTTATGTAAGGTAGTATAATAATAATAGAAGTAAGATACAATATCTATTCAGTGGAAAATTTTGTATTTAATCCTTTTAAGTAGGAATCATTTATTATTATGGGCTCAAAAATACCCAGTGATATTTCAACAGGGTGATTTTTTTTGATATGACATTAATAAGTCCTTTTCTCTAGCAAGCCGTGGGACCTAAGAGAAAGTTGAACTGTGTTAATCAAAAGAACCTTAGGTCTGGCTGCGGATCCTTTTATAACAGGTGATTAGCACGGGCGGACCTTTCTCCAAGTTCAATGACTGTTGGTAATCTTTAAATAATCAGGCAGCTGTTAGATACCAAGAAAATGTCAAGTAGAACACCTGGGTGTCGAACATTCTACATGCTGTAGGCCACTTTTGATCTATCTGCCTAACGTGCCACATGTCAGTGGCATCACATAGGTTAAGAGGACAGCGTCTCATTAGAGCATGGCTAGTTTGCTGGGTGTCAAAAGACACAAAGAAGCCTGTGCCCTTAGACGCAGGGTAGTTATTTTCCTGTGCACTGAAGCTACCAGTAGTTTTGAGTAGCCCGGGCCCTCTATTGTCTACGTGTCTATAAACTATGTTTTTCATTCCTCTGCTTAAAAAGAACATCTCAAGGGTTTAGTTTTCCCAAGCAGAACAATACAAATTACTGACTAATGGCCACAGATGCCATTATATGACAGGGCAGCCAACACCGGCAACTCCAAATTACAGGCAGGGTTTCGCGAGAAGTTAATGATCACTGGCTATATGCTGTGCACAGTAGAGTTAAGGCAGCATCCCGATTCCCAGGATGTTGTGCAGACAGAAGCATGTGGTGTGATTGCTTCCTCTAACCCTCTGTTCCGCTGTCTCCCTCACTATTATACTACAGAGGCTGTAATTGGTTTGTGAACGGCTTAAGGGGAAAGGCCTCACAGCTAAGCTTCTTTTCTTTCTTTTTCTTTTTCATTTTTTTAAAGGAAGCCACCCGAGTTCTTCAGGCCCCAGTGCCTTCCAAATTCAGCATAGAGGTTACAAGTGAAAATGGCAGATAGTATAACAGAAAGTGATACTTGATTTATCAATCTAGTTTAGAGACAGAATTAGATTTAAAAAAAAATGAGATGCTTCCCACCATTGGCCTGGGCGTAGGGTCTTCAATGGAGGAGTTAGGGGAAGGACTGAGGAGCTGAAGGGGTTTGAAACCCCAAAGAAAGAACAACAATATCAACTAACCCGATCCCCCAGAGCTCCCAGGGTCTGAACCACCAAAGAGTACCGTGGAGTGACCCACGGCTCCAGCCTCCTGTATAGCAGAGGTTTGCCTTATCTAGCATCAATGGGAGGACAGCCCCTGGTTCCTGTGAAGGATTGATGCCCAGTGTAGGGGAACGCTAGGATACTGAGGTAGGAGTGGGTGGGTAGGTGGAGGAGCACCCTCACAGAAGCAAGAGAAAAGGGTAACAGGGAAAAGGGAGTTTGTGGAAAGGAAACTGGGAAGGGGGATAACATTTGAAATGTAAATAAATAAAATAACGAATTAAAAACCCCAAAACAAAAATAGCATAGAAATCAAATAATAAAAAACATCATATATTACATCAAGGATGAAGAGATTACCTTTCTCTCTCTCTCTCTCACACACACACACACACACACACACACACACACACGGAGCCTTGGAGGGCCCATTCAGTTCTAACTCATAACCTTTAGGTATACAATGCAGTCAGCTCTAAGCAATGAAAAGTATTTGAGAACTCTGCAGATAATGATTTCCTTGTTTGGTAATGCCACATATTTTCTACTTTGCATGATGTAAGATTGTTCAAGCAGGTATTGGTTTCTAAGTTTTATCGACAAGTTTCAAACTTATTTGAACAGATTTCCTGGTATTTATTAATTATAATCATTACTAGTCTCATATTTTTAAATGAAAATGTCAACCCAGGTCTATAGATTGATACAACTTTGATACAACTTATTCAAACAAGTTGAGCTTCAAAGAAGTCCTCTGATCATCCTTAGTTACCTGGAGTGGTTTTTGGCAAATAAAGAGAATAGGTATTATTGTCAACAGGACTTTTAGAAATTTTAGGATCATTTCCACCAATTCAAATGAATTAATTTGAAAGTTACTGTTTAGGTTTTTATGGGATCTTTAACAGTTTGGAAAAATAAAGCCCCACACTCACCCCAAATGGCCATGCAAAACTTATTTCCAGCATGATGATTTTAACTGTAGTCCATTTATTTGGAAGTAATAGTTGAAAAGTCATCTTAAAATCCAACTCCAACATGTCTTTCCACACATCTTCCTACCACATTACAAGTCAGATATTGGTTTCTTTTTTTGCTGCTTTTCAAATATTTTAATACTTTGTGTGTGTGTGTGTGTGTGTGTGTGTGTGTGTGTGTGTGTGTGTGTGTGTGTGTGTGTGTCCAAGGAATCAGAAGAAGCATCAGATCCACCGGAACTGGAGCTACAGTGATAAACTAGCATGTGGGTGCTGGGTACTGCACTCAGGTCCTTTGTAAGAGCAGTAACTACTCTTAACTGCCGAGCCATTTCTCCAGCCCCCAGGGGCTCCTAAAGTTTGATGTTGTTTTTGTTGTTATTGTTTTGTTTTGTTTGTTTTTTAAATTTTTTTAAATTGGATATTTCTTTATTTACATTTCAAATGTTACTCCCTTTCCCAGTTTCCTGTCCATAAACCCCTTATCCCCTGCCCCTCCCCTTTTTCTATAACAGTGTTTCCCTTCCCATCCACCCCCACTTACTACCCCCCTGACCCTCCCCCAACATTCCCTTACACTGTGGGTCCAACCTTGGCAGGACCAAAGGCTTCTCCTTCCATTGGTACCCAGCAAGGCCTTCCTCTGCTACATATGCAGTTGGAGCCCTGGGTCCATGTATAGTCTTTGGGTAGTGGCTTAGTCCCTGGAAGCTCTGGTTGGTTGCCTGTTGTTCTTATGGAGTTGCAAATCTCTTCAGCTCTTTCAACCCTCCCTCTAATTCCCCCCAAGGGGGTCCTGTTCTCAGGTCAGTGGTTGGCTGCTAGCATTCACCTCTGTATTTGACATGTTCTGGCTGTGCCTCTCAGGAGAGATCTACATCTGGCTCCTGTCAGCCTGCACTTCTTTGCTTCATCCATCTTATCTAGTTTTGGTGGCTGTATATATATATGGGCCACATGTGGGGCAGGCTCTGAATGGCCATTCCTTCTGTCTCTGCTTTAAACTTTGCCTCCATATCCCCTCCTATGGATATTTTGGTTCCCCTTTTAAGAAGGAGTGGAGCATTTGCAATTTGGTCATCCTTCTTGAGCTTCATGTGGTCCATGGATTGAATCATGGGTAATTCAAACTTTTTGGCTAATATCCACTTATCAATGAGTGCATACCATAAGTCTGTTTTTCTGTGATTAGGTTACCTCACTCAGGATGATATTTTCTAGTTCATTCCATTTGCCTATGAATTTCATTAAGTCATTGTTTTTGATAGCTGAGTAGTATTCTCTTGTGTAGCTATAACACATTTTCTGTATCCATTCCTCTGTTGAAGGGCATCTGGATATTGATTTTTGATTGCTCCATTTTTGTACAGAATACAGGTAAAGAGAGATGAAGCCTTAGTAAACTGTCTTGTGAGTATTGAGAAAGAGCCCTTTGCATTATCACCACTCCCGCCTACTGCTTTATCTCATATGTCAGTCAAAATCTAATCACTAATGGTGACTCTATGAGTGGAATTGATGAGGAAAGTTTGTTTACAACAGTATAGAAACATTGATGGACTCTTACCAGTTCACTAGCAGAATAAAAAGCATTATTCATACAGAAGTTCTAAACCACTTAGTGTTTACAGGATGAGACCTCTTTTTTTGTACATTAAATCTTCTGTCCTATAAGCCTGAATCATTGAGCAAAACAAAGGTAAATATAAACCCTGCATGAAAAAGAATACTTTTTAATGCTACTCTTCTGGTAAAAGTGAGGCAGATGTGTTTCCCTAATACAATAAAGTCATGATGAATATGATTATATTATAATAACGGAGACCTCAATGCTATCATTTAAAATACCAAAGTATTTTTAAGTTTTAGAATTGTATTTTGTATGCATGGGTTTCTATTTTTCATTTTATTTTATTTTACTTTATTTTATTGCCTATAAGTATATCTGTATACCACATGCAGTCCTGGTTCCCCTGGAGACAGGAGGCGTTAGATCCCTAAGACCTTCACATACTGATAGCTATGAGTTGTCATGTGGGTTCCAGCAAGAGAACCCAGGTCCTCTAGAAGAGCTCTTATGTACCAAGCCATCTCTCCAACCTAACACATTCCAATTTTAATTTAGTCAAATTTTCATGTATTCTATTGCCCAATGTGGCCATTTAACTGTAACTATGTGGATTTTGTTTTAAGCTAGAACTTTGGTGTATGAGCATTTCTCAACATAAATGTGGTTATTGCTTTAAAAAAATAGTGAACCGGGGTTGGGGATTTAGCTCAGTGGTAGAGCGCTTGCCTAGGAAGCGCAAGGCCCTGGGTTCGGTCCCCAGCTCCGAAAAAAAGAACCAAAAAAAAAAAAAAATAGTGAACCTAGATTCTTGGCTAGCCAAAATATTCAGTAATAGTGTACCATCTGAAATTAAATGATTCCTACTGTCGAGTAATTCCTCAAATTTTGACAAAAGTCCCATCTTTCTCATCCTTTGTTTTTGCATCTCCATCCCGCTCTAATTTGTTTTCCTTGGGTTGGATAGCCCCATTGTACAGATTTGACTGTCAATTGCATATGACTTAGGGTTGAAGCTCCAATACCATTGAAAAGGTTCTCAAGAATGACCTCCTGCCCCAAACATAATCCATAATTCTCTAATTCTGTCTAGCGAAGGTTACAACACCATAACATTTATTTTTTGGTTAAAACCCTTTCACCCATCTGATTTCTTTGAAGGGTTATTATCATTGTCTATCTTTCCTTTACTACATTGACTCACTGTCACACAGGTGCATGCCTATGCCATAGTGTGTGCATGTGCATATGCATGTCAGAAGACAGCTTGTGTAGTTAGATTGTAGCCATTCATCATTTGGATTTTGGTAATCAATCTTAGGTTGTCTGGCTTGACAGCTAGTACCTCCCACACAAGAACATATTGCCAGCCCTTATCTTTCTTTGTTCTTTGTTTGTTTGCTTGTTTGCTTGGTTGGTTGTTTCGTTGGTTGGTTGCTTGGTTTGGTTTTTGAGACAGGGTCTCTACTTAGCGCTTGGAAACTTAAGGTGTAGATCATCAAGCCTGAAAGTCACAAAGACCCACCTCTTCTTCCTGAGTGCTCTAGTCAAGGGGTACACCATTGGTCTTGACTTGTCATTTTGAAAATCTTCCCTCTGTAGATTTTTTTTTATTTTGGTTCCTTTTGTCGAATCATTTTTATGTGATTCATATTCTTTGAATACCCATTGTCAACTGTAGCAATGATGTTTTTTAAAATGGAGAATCTTATAAGTAAATACTACTTGAATTCTCTACATGTACATCATATCAGAACTTAATATTTACAAAATGAACACATAATTAACAGATATAAAAATCAGAAAATGATGTTACGTAGTCCTTGCATCTTTGTCCTCTACTAATCACTTCACCTCTTCAAAGGTCATCATTATGTTGACTTCTAAAACTGCAGGTTAGAATTATAACTTTCTTTTTTATAAAATAAGCCATTCTGAAGTTTTTAATATTTAACATATTTTACTCCATGTAGTATGAGCCATTCGTCTTTTAATGTACTGTATCAAATTTATTCTCATAGTTTTCTGTTTCTATTAGACATACTGGATTTTGCTTATTCATTTTTCTTACTGACTGAAATTTTTAATTTTAATTTCCTCTTCTTCATCCTTGCTAGAGATAATTTTAGTTAAAAATGCATGTTAGTTAATTTGTCTTTTTGCAGTTAATATAATAAATGCACAGAATAAGTTAACATAATAAGGTGGATTTCTTTATGGTTGAGGGGAAAAAAGTTGAAAAGGAATATAGATTGTTGGCAGAAACAAGATTACCATATATAAATCCTCAGAAATTTCTTTTTCAAATTTAATATTAGTAGTTTCCATTGTAAACAAAATACTTGGGGGGAAATCTTATAGTTGTGTAATTTTAAAGTAAACTTTTTCTAAATTTGGAAACATTTGTATTTCACACTTTGCTAAAAATAGCCTTTCAGTTGACTTTAGTATTTGGGATAAAAAAATGAGACTCTTAACTTTAGGAAATTCTCATAAATTTGCCATATATAGAAGTAATAGATCAAGTGCTGTGAAATTTCAGAGAAAGGTGCGGATTTTCATTAGTTGTCTACATATGAACACATGAAATGAAAAATAAATGAAAAAATTCTTTTTCATTTCTATAGTTCACTTTCTGACTGGTTTTAAGCAATTTTGAACCATATAACAAATAAGTTTCTTTAAAATATATTAGAGATTTATTAAGTTTATTAAGATTATTAAGTACAGGTAGCTACATAAAATTTATCCCAAATAAATTACATGTGACAATATTTTTTGCCAATCTACTTTTTTAAAATGTCACACCCATACACTAATTTGTTAGACCTTCCTGAAAGTATATAAGGTTTCTATTCTAACTAGCTAATTATTTTTGCTGAAACTAACCGTTCTTTATAAGACCCAATCTCCCTAGATTATTTATAAGCATTTTCCTAATATTCCAGTACAGATCTAATGAAAGCAACTGTTATTCTGAATATGGGGCACAGTTCTTCTCTTACAGACCTACTCTCTAAGTCTGCCCACTCTTGACCTTTGTCTCAGAGAGTACAGAGGACGGTGACAGACTTATCAGCGATGGTCTGTGCTACTGAGAGATAATGTCTTAGAAATGCATGCTGGTAGTAAAACAAAGTCAGTCCATTGCACTGCATTCCTGTTTGCTCTCCCATCACCTAGTAAATCTTTAGCCATGCACACATGGGTGAAGGACAGGACTCCATCATATCTGAGCCCAGTGGCAAGTACAGCTGTGAGGGCTGGGGTTTACGGAAGTCTTTCTGCGGAGTCTCTCTGTTGTCTGCAGCAAATACACAGACAGAACAAGGGCAAAGCTGAACACCCCACTTTGATCTTTGTACACACATGGAAAAGAAACACAAGTATGGAGCACTTTACCGAAGGCAATTTGATAAGAACTTGAAAGACACAACTAATTAAATTATAAAAATATTTTATAATTATTCATTTCTCCATAGGAGACAGATAATAATAAATTTTCCACGTATATTTGAAGAACAGGAGAAGCCATTAGCTTTTATTTGATTAATTTGAGTCTATAACAAATGAGATTCCTCCACATGGTACGTTTTTCCCATTTTCCAGCTTAACCAAAAGCAGGAAGAAGTGAGAAGGGGCTAAAAAAAGACAGGAAATTAATTGCAAAAAATACACACATATCAAGAACAATTATCTACTCTTCTTAAACACCTGCCAAAAATTTACTTGGGTTTAATAAAATTTGACTTATATATTCTGAAATACATCAAATGTGTAGATTTTCATATCTTTTTTAGTTTTAATATTTAACTAGAGTCTTGATACCTAAAACAAAATTTACAAGTGTCATTTATAAAGTTTGAGATTATTAAGATAGAATGAATAAAATAGTCAAAGAAAATAGGCTTGGTTTAAGTAAACAGTAGAAGAATATACTTGTGTCTGAAAAATAATAAATTCAAAGTGCTAAAGTAGGTAGCTGTAAGAAGCTAACATATCCGTTGAGACTAAGACTTTTTAATCAAACTCGCATGGGTAGGTAACTAGACTAAAGGATAATACTTATGGAGCACACTCTGGGCTTGAAGAAACTTCCTAATGACTTTATTCTTTCAGCAAATATTTACTGAATTCCTATCTTGTGTAGATACAGAGGAGCGCCAGAGTATGGTGACAGTCCCTTGGGGAGACAGTAGATGTAAACAAGTGGAAACTGATGGATACTAAGGACTGTGGTGGTTCATGGGAAAGGTTCCACGGGAGGTGGACCAGTGTGTCTCAGACAACAGGGCACATGTAAGGAGAATCTAAGGGAACAACTGGGCTGGGAACTCAATGTGAAATACGATCATATGGAAGGGTATAATTACTGAAAGTGTTGCAACTTAGAAACAAGTATCGTGCCCTTAGGGCTCAGCTGAACGCGGTACACAAAGGGCCGGCTACACAGAATCTTTTCCTTTCTTTCTTTCTTTCTTTCTTTCTTTCTTTCTTTCTTTCTTTCTTTCTTTCTTTCTTTCTTTCTCTCTCTCTCTCTCTCTCTCTCTCTCTCTCTCTCTCTCTCTCTCTCTCTCTCCCTCCCTCCCTCCCTCCCTCCCTCCCTCCCTCCCTCCCTTCCTTCCTGTCTTCGTTTATTTATTTTACACTGCATATTTTATTCTCCTCCCTGTCCACCCCCTCCCCCGGGGTTCCACATTTCATACCTCTTCCCCACACTCCCCTGTACCTTCCCCCCACCAGTCTCCACAAGGATGTCCTACCCCATCTACCCCACCAGACCTCTAAATGTCTTGGGGCCTCTAGTCTCTTGAGGGTTAGGTGCATCTTCTCTGACTGAACTCAGACCCAGGAGTCCTCTGCTCTATATGTGTTGGAGGCCTCATCTCAGCTGGCGTATGCTGCCTGGTTGGTGGTCCAGTGTGTGAGAGATCTCGGGGGTCCAGGTTAGTTGAGACTGCTGGTCCTCCTACAGGGTTGCCGTCCTCCTCAGCTTCCTCCAGCTTTTCCCTAACTCAGCAGCTTCTGTCCATTGGTCGGGTGCACACGTCTGCACCTGACTCAGCGGCTATTGGGTCTTTTGGAGGGCAGCCATGATAGGTCCCTTTTTGTAAATGCCCATAGCTTCAGTAATGGTGTCAGGTCTTGGGGCCTCCTCTTGAGCTGGAACCCACTTTGGACCTGTCACTGAACCTTTTTTTTTCCAGAGCTGGGGACCGAACCCAGGGCCTTGCGCTTCCTAGGTAAGCGCTCTACCACTGAGCTAAATCCCCAGCCCTGAACCTTTTTTTCCTCAGGCTCTTCTCCATTTCCATCCCTGCATTTCTTTCTTAACAGGGATGTTGGCCCAGGGTTAAGCTTGGATTTGATGAAAACATAGCAAAGTAGACCTTTGTATTAGCAATTCTAACAGTTAATATATCATGAAACTTAGGCTGGAGAGATGGCTCAGCGTTTAAGAGCACTGACTGCTCTCCCAGAGGTCCTGAGTTCAATTCCCAGCAACCACATGGTGGCTCACAACCATCTGTAATGGGATTCGATGCCCTCTTCTGGTGTGTCTGAAGATAGCTACAGTGTACTTATATATAATAAATAAATAAATAAATAAATAAATAAATAAATAAATCTTAAAAAAAAAAGAGTAGGATGCAAATATATCATGAAACTTGCCTTATGTCCCAGTGTCTAACTTCTTGGACATTAAAAGACAACTATAATGTAACATGTCTTAGGTTTTGATGAAAGATATCTCTAGCTAATTATTCATTAGTGAATTCTGCATCTCATCCTTTCTTTCTCCCATTTAGATCATGATAGTTGTGATTCATCTTTGATTGTTCTGAGTAAGAAACAATGCCATAATGACTTACTTTAGCTGCATATGTATATGTTTTAGTAGGAATTCATTGATCCCTGATGTGAATAGTCTAGGATATCATCCCATGATGGTAAAACAGGAAAGAAAGTTGGATCCATTTCCTGAACTCCCATAGGTTTTAATAAATAAAGCACTTAGTAGAATCACCAAGAGATTCCTAAAACAGATGACTCCTAAAACTAATAGGTCCACGAGAAAGAATGATCGGAAATAATGAACTGTGGGTGCTGCCTTTGTGTTACAATCGTAAAATGCACAGAGCATCTTTGTAATTAGAACCACAGTCTGGTCATTTTCAGAACTCCCAGCACAGTAGATTCAAAGTGACCGTCTGCTGAATGAATAAATAAACTTCAAATTTCTGCAGGTCAAATCTTTATTTTTAGCTGACTTCTTTCTTCCTTTTCTGCTCTTACTCTGTCAATATAAACGTCTTGCCTTCGCACTTTCAGTTTTGCTGTTTCTGCTCCACTTCACCTTTGATTATTTTTTTCCCCAACTTCACGTTCTGCTGAGCAGCGTTACGGCTGGGAACATCTCCTTTTCTCTCTAAAGGCTTGCTTTTCCCTCTTCCCCTGAGTGCTTTCTTTATATCATTTTAAGTATATCCTGCCACCAAGACATCTTTACTGCAGAGTTAAGCATCTATTCTTTTGATCATTTCCTCTACTCTGACTTCTTACCATCCTAAGAAAATAGAATACCTTGAATATGTAGATAGATTCACAGCTTTTAAGAAGTTGATTAAAACCAATTTTAGTCACAGTGTGGCTAAAAACCATAATATTTTGTAAAGCTTTATTTCTTGTTCATAAATACTTAATTTTACTGAGGATCTCCCATACTACTCTGTGTAAAATGAACTGAAGCTATTAGAATTTCTATCTAAATACACATCCTTCCACTCTTGCAGACAAATCCTAAATATTTAGCCTCTTAGAGAATTTTCTTTTCAGTGTGCTACTGTCTTAGTTTCCATAGTTGAAACTTTATGCTAAATAAATTATGTGTTCTTTTGAAATGCTAGAATGGTATAGCAGAGTTAAATTGCTTTCTCCTTTCATATTTCTTTTAGGGTTGTTGCTACAGAACCTTTTTCAATTCACTTGTTTGGTTAAACATTTTCATACATGGGCGTTGGACATCTGCAAACAGAGCCATCAGTTCCCTGAACTGAAGTGCTTCATAGTCCCTTCTCTTTCCAAGCTCTAGAAAGTCCCGAGTACCTCCCTGGATGGGAAATCAATTTCCTTCTTTGTACTGAGCCCTGTTTCCCTTGTTCTAAGATTACATCTAGTCTTCTTCCTCTGTGTTCCTAAATGCATTTCACGGTTCTGCTTGAAGGAATACTTTCCTGTATCTGGGAGATTTTAATTAGTCTTTTGATGTGTCTTTTGAAACCCCCTCTTTCTCTTTTCATTATTTACAGTCTACAATTCCCCTTATCTTGGTCTCAGCATTAAATGCTCTTCTACATTATCATTTCTTCTGGAATTCAATTCCTGTTATCATGATGTTGGCCTACTTTTTGTCTTCTGTGTGTGTGTGTGTGTGTGTGTGTGTGTGTGACATGTGTCTATGTGCACATACATCTGTATATGGTGTGCAGGGTCACAGATACACAAAAATACTTTCTTCCTTTTAAGTTACCCCATTTTCATCCTAAACATCAGGGAGAGAGGTCTAAATAATAATTCTTGTATTGGGATTATTCAATTCAAGGTTTCTAGATTAGTAACCAAATAGCCTTCATGGAATGAGAAAATTTCTGTGACAGAAGATCTGTAAAATAATTGCCCTTCTAGTAAATGATGTTTAAGCAAATTTTACAAAGAAATCATTTTCAATCTAAAGAAATAAAAAAAAAACTTTTCTCAACCCCAAATGAACAAATAAATACAAAACATTTTGAAAACTGTGACTTAAATGCCAGCTCCATGTTAGGAAAGAAAGCACTCTGGAACATTCAAGGTACTTTCCGATACGGTTGGCATGCTTGCGAATGCAACGCATGCTACAGTTCCAATTGCAGGAAGTGAGGCTCTGCTATAGAAATCACATAGTTACCATGCCGATCCTCAAATAAAGTTTATTATTAATTTTCTATATTGTATAATAAATGACTGGTGGATGACAGAATATAGATAATGAATAGACAGTAGATCAGTGATAGATAAACGCATATATAAGTTTCTGTACCTATTCCTCATGATTCATTTTCATGCCTGGTGAAAATATGTAAGATTAACTCATTGTCACATCCATACCCAGTCTTATGGTTTAAAAATTATTATTTGTCAATGTTTTTGGATGCATTCAAAATGTATCTTAATTTTATAAAAGTGCATGTTGTGCCTCACAACTGGGACAGAATCTTTTATGACTCATTTACGTACGTGCTGTATTGGAGGTGGTGTGTAGAGAGGCGTGCACTTGGAGGTTAGGTGGCAGCTTATGAGAGAGTGCTCCTTCCTTCTATCACCGAGGCTCCAGCTCAGGGAACTCAGAACACTTTGCAGTGGCAGCAGGAATCTTTACATGTTGGGCCATTTCATTGGCTAGTAACCAGACATAAGTATTTAAAATTCTGACTGTATTCAAATGAAAACAACTATTATTTTAATTATTGCTGGTTTACAATGCAAGACATATATTTGATGTGTGAACAGTAGTCATATGCACGTGATTCAAAAATGCTATAGAGCAATACATCGTGGTTCTAAGTAACTAGCAACTTAATAAACCATGTGTGCTGGCTTACCTGATTAGTTTGTACTGCGGAGGTCTCTGTCCTCTATTCTGCGGAAGAAGACACACTGACCCATAAACTAAAGAAATGATAGGACAGTTCTCCTTCAGAACAAACTCAGCTTTTGTTAATCTTTGCTGGTAATTGAAGATGCAGGTCAGATTCCTAACATAAATAAAGTTTTAGTTCCTACTGTGTTCATGCCTAAAAGCAACCTATTTGAATATCCGTTTTTAAAATGTCTATTTACTGCTTATGAGAAACTTTGTTGACAGTCTAATGTGGAAGAATCCCGCAGAGTTTTCATTGATAAGCATGTATACATGCAAGTTTTATTAGTCTCCTATTTTGAAATGTATTAAGTAATTAAAGTTAGAAAATTCGCTCATCATCTTTCACGTTCTAATTATATCTTTGACCTGTAGAGCTAGTTCATTAAAGAATTAGATTGAATTTTGAGCATTTTTATGTTTTTTATTTTAATTATAATAAAGAAAGATAGTAAAAGATTTGTAACATCAGTTCTACTTAAAGCCATATGCATAATGGTTTTTAACAATCTCTTCTGATGAGGAGAGGATGGGCCTAGTCTAGCAGTGACTTGATGTGCAAAGGGGCAGAGATACCCCCTCTCAGAGGAAAAGGGAGGGGGAGTGAGGAAGATCTGTGGGAGTAGCTACTGGGAGGAGGGGAGGCTGATATTATGATGAAAGATGACTAAATAAGTAAATTAATAAAAATAGTTAAAAATCATCTAGAGGTCAGAATAACAGGAACACTACACATTTTAAGCAAATGATGCTGGCTTTAAAGTAAACTAGTGGGGTTGAGGATTTAGCTCAGTGGTAGAGCACTTGCCTAGGAAGCGCAAGGCCCTGGGTTCGGCCCCCAGCTCCGAAAAAGAACCAAAAAAAAAAAAAAAAGTAAACTAGTATATAAAAATACCTATATCATCATTTCTTTATTAAAAGTAACTTACTAAACATTTTGAGACAGTTAATCCCTAAACAATTTGATCCTTATACTGCAGGTCATTAATACTTGGTAAAATAATTACCATGCAGTTAAAAAGTAAAAAGATTGATAGACGCTACACATGGGTAATCAATAAATGAGGTAAATTTATCTGTAAGTATAATCCAAGTGATTGAAGTACAATTAATTTTAGTGCAACTCCAGCATACAGTAGATGTGTGTGTGTGTGTGTTTGTGTACCCAAATATTTCCTTTATGCATCTAAAGATATGCATTGTATTTTTTTTGTTAAACTGCCTTTGTCAGGTGAGTACTTACTGAAGTACTCTATTCTCGATCCAGTGGAATAAAGTATCCCATCCCCCAAGTAACCTAATTCATTCAAGTGTCTCAGATTCATGTGCTTGATTCTAACTAAAGAAAAGGCGTTAAAAGGACAGTTTAGCTTTAGCCAATGGCCCTATGATACCACACTGGGTAGTGGATACTCTTGTAGGTGTGAATATACCTGTGAAACAAGCATAAATATTGTTGCACTTGTGGAAATTAAAAGAAGACAGAAAATAATCAAACTAGACATAGTAGAGTAAGGCTATCTACTGTGCATTAGACCAGGCAATACTAGTCTCATGTTGTCACTGGACTGCAAGTTTGGAGTGTTATTGAGTCACCAACTACTTTCTGATTGGAAGGAGCTCGGCTTCCTTGGAAGGAACTCATGCCTGACTCTGCAAACCTTGTCAGGAGCCCATTACTGGGCAGGTCATAAGCCCTAGGTGGGAAACTCTTACTGTTGTTTTGCTAAAAATTCATGTTGCCAAATTATCTTCAAAACACTCATATTTACACTCATAGTTAAGACCTTTGCCCATCCAAAGTGCCCCACTCCAATAAATTACCTCCCATCCATCTCCATGCAAGAAGCTCCAATTAAATTCAATAGACAACACACAAACAAATAAACAAACAATAAAAACAGAGGACATGGAAATAGAAGAGGGGCATGTTGGGAAAGTAGTCCAGGCAGGAAGAAGTAAGATGACTGAGGTTAATACGTTGGGGATGACTAAATTCATTAAATAGATGTATGAAACTATAGTTAATATTTTTAAACTAACAAAAATTACATGATCAAAATAATAGAAATAGCCATGATCATAAGAATTTATATATGTTTTATAAGAAGGATGGTGAAAGATGGGTTAAATGTGGTTACTAAAGTCATGCCGTAGAGTTAAATAGCGAGTATGACCTGAGAAATTTATATAGGAAGCAGTGAGGGATGAATTTGGATACAGAAGTTACTTCCAGATCAGTGTTGTTACTGCCTTAGTCAGTGTTTATTGGTGTGAAAAGACACCATGACAAGACAACTCCTGTAAAAGAAAGCATTCAGTTGAGGCTTGCTTACGGCTTCCCAGGTTTAGTCAATTACCATCATTGCAGGAAGCATGGTGGCGCACAGGCAGACTTGAGAAGGAGAATTAGCTGAGAGTTCTATTCGATCCACAGGCAGCAGCAAGGAGAGAGAGCCACTGGGCCTGGCTTGAACTTCTGGAACCCCAAATTCCACCCTTAGTGACACTTTCTCCAACAAGGCCACATCTTCTCTAACAATCTACTCATCCCTCTCAAATAGAGCCACTCCTTGATGACTAAGCATTCAAACATATGGGGAGCATTCTTACTAAACCACCACAAATATTGTATTATCCCTGACTGGGGAATGATTACACTTAATAAAAGACTAGGAAACAGGTCAAACATGGAAGTTATAGGGGAGGAAGCAGTGAGGGATGGGTGCAGAGTCATATATCCCAGGTGATATTCTTTGTTTCAAAGTCATGAGAATACCCTCTCTCACACAAGAACAATATGCTTATAGATAGCATTCTACTCAGTAAAGCAACACAGAATATTTTATTAGCTTCTTGTGATGCTCAATAACTAATTAGAAAAATACTATATTCAGCTAACACATCTTCATTATCTTAATGGCTGCCATAGTAGAATCTGGTGATATCGCTGGTCCTTTCCTTAGGGTTTCATTATGCTCTGATTTTTTTCAACTATGTGCATAAGAAAAGACCATTTCATACTCCCATGAGAATAGTTGAGAAAATGGATATCCTTAAGGATTTAGCACCAAGATCTTCTTTTCTTGCTGACTATCAAGGAAAAGTTTGCTCTCGGTTATGATATAAGGTAACTAGCTCTTCTCCAGACACATGTTTGTGTGAAATGCCCTCTACCCAATCTATAACCCCTGAAAACAACAGAGAACACACTCTTCTGTCTGCTGAGACAGAGATTATAACAGAACAAAATCGCAGACATGACATTGAACTGTGCATTCCTCTTAAATAGTTCAAAGTACAGTTTCCACCTACGTACAAGAATGGGTGACGATATGAAATTCCCATTCATGAGTCAGCTGATATCATCTTGCATTCTGTTCATCACCATGATGATGGTGCTACAGTTGGAAAATACCTGGATCTTGTCTAAGCTCATTAGTAACCTTTTTAAAGGACTCCTCTCTTCCTTTTACCTTTGTTTTTAGTTTTCCAATAAGGTATTGTCTTAAAGTTATTTATACAATTTTAGAAAAAGTAAAATGGGGAGATAGAAAAATTTAAACACACTGGCAAACTATTCAATACAGGAAAGGAAAAGAAAGGATGGGAAAGTAGAAAGCAGATATGATGAAGTAGTAAGGTTTTTTTAATTCTTGTTTTTTTTAATATGTTACAGAAAATGTAGATCATTACAGGTCAAATGGAAATAGGAAAGGAGGAAGAACTTGAGTTTTATAACGCAGAAGTAAAATTACAAATCAGTTGCTGATATATTTTACTGACAGAGTTTGGGGTGCAGAGTTTCAGGAAAGTTTTAAGAGTCTGTAGGAGCCCCTAGACATTGCAAGAATGATACCAGGAACAGAAACTAGAAAGATAGAAATATGTAGGGGGCAAAGTTGATTAGTTTCATCTGGTCAGAAAGTAACTATAGTTTTGAAGAATATAGAAGGATTTTCTCAAGTTTATGATTTTTTTCTAAAATAATGTTACAAAGACAATTCATGTTTGGCCCTGAAAAAAACCTAACAAGGTAGCTCAAGGCTACAGGAATGCCAAATAAAAGATTTTGATTTGCAGCATAACAAGCCTTACTGTGGAGTCTGAATGAAAGAAGAAAGTGAAGAGGTAAGTGCTAAGCTACAGACATGATACACAAGCCTTGTAAAGGGAGCTACAGGAAAGCAAAGTGTCTGGCTGTCCTTTTTATAGAAATAATTTATCAGATCAGATATTTATGAGACCAGAAGTTCATTTAGAAAAGCAAAGAAAGGACAAAAAGAACATACATGTAAAGATTGGGCAGGTTTATAATTTACAACTAAAAGAGGTTAATAAGAAATATTTGCCAGTGACACAACTCAACACTTTGCAAAATTACTGAATTTTACCAATTATTGAGAATTTAGCAGATATAGGGGATAGCACTTCAGGAAACATATCCCAGGTAAGAAAGAAAGTAAATTCACCTAAGGATAAAATGTTATGCAACTTAGTTTTTACTATTTCAATTGGAAATGTAGCAATATCTAACATTCTAGAGTTAGGAAATATATAAAGGCATAAAAATATGACTTGGTGATGACAAGAAATTCCTTCTAATGTAAAAATATTTAATGAGTTTGTAAGAAGAAGATAATTTGGATGTTTATTAATAAGATGCAAGCTACTTCCATAATGAATCATTTTAATCAGTGATTTATCAGTTAATCATTGTTAATCAACATTTCATTACTAAATAGGGACTTCATGAGGAGGTGGACAAACTTGTAGAGTTGCATGACTAATAAGCAGACATCAGGCCTTTCTTCTTTTCTAATCATTTGATTAATAAGGTCTACAGAAGTCATAAGATTGTGTAAGAGTGTGTATAAGTTTTTAGAAACCAGCAGCATCTTCAGGGACATCTGGCATTCCTCAGAGACGCATCTCCATTGTTATGTCCACAGTTCCTCCAAGAACAAGATACTGGGGCAAACTGAATCACTTTTCATTTTGGGTAGGAAAGCAAAAATAAGTCTAGAAAATGTCTCTCTTGTATTTCTTCTCCACAGTTTACTTATGAATAAAATTATATTGTCTAGATCAGCCATTTAAAAGGATGAGATTTGGGAATACTGAAACCAAACCAAAGTCCTCTGAACACTCTCTTTGCTTGCCACCTGTTAGGAACTTTGTGTTTGGTTTTGAGAATCATGTTATTAATGAAGAATAATAATATCACATCCAGGTTCCTGATGATAAACTAGACCATATGTAATCCATCTGTAGAGTACTTCACCTGTCAAAATACCATGAGCAACAAACAGCCTCAGACCTACCAAAGGAAGTTTAGCATCTTTCCACATTCAAAATGGTTTAAAAGGCACAGTGTGTTTGAGGTTCAAGCTGTCTTGTGTGGATTTTCTATACAGTCTGACATTTTGCTTACTTGTCTGTGCTTCTTATTGGGACCAAAAAACATGACACAGTTTCAGTTTGCATACAAAGTCTTAATTTCTGTTGTTAAATGTACTTCCTAGGTGACTTACAATACTTTTTATTTTATGTTGAAACAAAGAAAATGTAGGCTAAAATGGAAAAGTGGCCATGACTTTCAAGGATAGACGTTGCAAAGGAACATTGCGGTTTGTTTACAGACACAAAGAGCCCCATGGGTAGATGAACATTTTGGCCCTTAGTCATAAAATCAATTTCTAGATTTGAAAAAGATTTTCAAGGGTTTGAGTCAGGCAAAAGGCTTTGTCCAATATTTTAAAATAGGAAAACTTGAAAGAAAAGAAATAAATCGAAGAGAATTAACTATGGTCTTTTCTACCTTTATGTTTGAGAGGATCAATTATTCACGAGACCTGTTTCCCTCTGTCCCTGAAAATATTCAATGGTTTATAAAATTCCAACTTCTCGGTTGAGGATGATTATAATTAAAATAAGACAGTGCCGTGCTCTAAAATGTATTCATAAAATATTCATATATTACTAGTTAACACTAAAGAGAAGAAATCCAACTAGGGAACGTGAAGATTAAAATTAACACAAGAGAGTATTTTATGGAAATTGTTAATGTCACAGACAGATACCTAATTAAATATAATATGTTCTCCATAATAAAAACATTCTCTGTTGCCATATTTTCTCAACACCATATTTTAGACAAATAAACCAGAGGCTTGTTTAGGAGTCTCTTCAAAGAGCTGAATAAATAAAGACATCTCATTGTTAGTGCTGGCACTCTCACTGGTCAGAGTTTAGTCGGAGAAAAGCTCCAAACAATTCCTAACAGGAAATTTGAATTAGCTGAGCACACTGATTCTTTTAAGCACAGTCATAGTTTATTAATAAATTTGTGCCTGCAGCACAAGAACATATGCATTTGAGACTGCAATCATTTTATTTTTTGGGACAGTTGCTGTGTTTAAATAATATTAGTTTTTGGATATATTATCCTTCATTGATGCTTAGCCAAAGAACTTGAAATTAAAGGCCCCTAAAATGTATTAATCTGCAGATAATATAAACCTGAGACTTAGAACATGCTTATTGAATTTGGACTATTTCTTTTGGATTTTACAATCACACAAATATGTCTGTTGTTGTTTTAGTCACTGGTTTTTGTGTGTGAAAATTTTGTGACAATTTAGTGTATAAACAGTACTTCCTTCCCTCATTAAAAAGTTCTGTGCCTTATGCCTTGGAGATATTAAAATGATGAATAGAAACAAATAGTATTTTAGTTCGATAGTAACTTTAAAATGTTGGAAAGTAATCATCTTCAAATTAATAAAATAGAAAAACTAAGAAACTATGCCTAGTAATTGTATGCATGATAGCTCTGGGTTGACATTTTGCCATCTTACAAATAAATGCATTTCTCAGACTTCTTTTTGCTTTTGTTTTTGTTATTGTTACTATTAATTCTCTGTAATGGATCTAATAGCAGAGCAAAAGAAAGTCAAATTTTGTGTATTTGTTTAATTTTGAGATGGGGATGGAGTTGATAGAGGGCCTCTCTGTATTGCTCAAGCTGGCCTCCAGATAGACAGGGTCCTGTCTCAGCCTCCCAAGTGTTGGAATTATAGACTCACCTTGAGCCATGTCCTTAGTGGAAGAGCAATGCTTTTAATGATTCAGAAACAGTGAATTTCAGAGTAAATACATTTAAAAGAAAACTAATAAAGTGGCTATTCATAAGCTTCGATTAATTGTGTATGAATCTTACTAACCATTTGAAATGATCACGTAACTGAAGTGTAGCTAAAATATAAGAAAGCCATTCTCCTAGGAAATACCAAAGACCAGAAAACCAAAAAAAAATGAATCTGAATAATTGAAAAATGTTTATAGTTTTCAAAAAATGAACAGATTACAAACTTAAAAACATCAATTAACCATAGGAAAATGGGTATTTTCAAATGATACTGAGAGAAGTGAAAATGTATCTCATCATAGACCGATGGCAATGATGTCAGTTTTGGCACTGCATAGCTGAATCCATACACTGAAGAGGTAAATGCTTCCAGAAATGTCATATAGGAGTGTGCAAAAATTGAAGTGATCCCCCTCCCTCTCTCTCTGCCTGTCCCTCTTCCTCTCCCTCCCTCCCAGTCCCTCTCCCTCTCTCTCCTTATTTTCTTACTTTCTTCCTTTGTCCCTCTGACTCTAACCCCCTCATTCTTTCTTTCCTACCTCTATTTTCTCAAAGGAGCCAAAACCACTGCTGATGTAACCAAGAAGAGCAAACCAAGTGCAAAAAAAAAAATCTGTGTTGTATTATGACAACACAAAATGTTGTATTATGACACACAAAATGAGTGTGTGTGTGTGTGTTTGTGTGTGTGTGTTTGTGTGTGTGTGTGTGATTTTTTTCTGGTAAAGTAAGTAGGAGTAACACAATGAACATATAAACAGGACGAGTTTCATAGGTCAATTATCTATTTATAATGTAAACATTGCACTTAGGGTCACTTCATATATTTTGAAGTCCCTGCTGTAAAATAGATCAGAAAAATACTCTGTGTCACTGAAGAAACAAGGGAACTTTATATATTCACCTCAAAGAAGTATCCAGAAGAGACTTTTAACACATTATTCTCAAAAAGGATCATGTGTAAAAGTAAAGTGGAAGGTTTTTTAACCATACTATATAATAAGAGTTTAACTTTTGCCGAGTGACATCTTGTAATATCAGAAGTATAGAGTCAGATACAGAAGGATTATTAGCTCAGTGTTAATATGGGTTTTAAAATGAGTTCAAGTCTTTCTGAAATTATAGAGCAAGACCTTTTCTCCTAAAACAAAAGCCTGGGCATGTATCTCAGTGGCAGAGAACAAAATCATTGGTCTGGCTACAATCGCCACACACAAAATGTAAAGAGAAATGAATTCTTTAGAAACCAATTCATACTTCTTGAGTTTCATGTGTTATGTGCACTAGGGTAATTCAAGCATTTGGGCTAATAGCCACTTATCAATGAGTGCATACCATGTGTGTTTTTCTGTGTTTGGGTTAGCTCACTCAGGATGATATTTTCCAGTTCCAACCATTTGCCTACGAATTTCATAAAGTCATTGTTTTTGATAGCTGAGTAATATTCCATTGTGTAGATGTACCACATTTTCTGTATCCATTCCTCTGTTGAAGGGCATCTGGGTTCTTTCCAGCTTCTGGCTATTATAAATAAGGCTGCGATGAACATAGTGGAGCACGTGTCTTTTTATATGTTGGGGTATCTTTTTGCCCAAGAGAGGTATAGCCGGATCCTCAGGCAGTTCAATGTCCAATCTTCTGAGGAACCTCCAGACTGATTTCCAGAATGGTTGTACCAGTCTGCAATCCCACCAACAATGGAGGAGTGTTCCTCTTTCTCCACATCCTCGCCAGCATCTGCTGTCACCTGAGTTTTTGATCTTAGCCATTATCACTGGTGTGAGGGTTGTTTTGATTTGCATTGCCCTTATGACTAAAGATGTTGAACATTTCTTTAGGTGTTTCTCAGCCATTCGGCATTCCTCAGCTGTGAATTCTTTGTTTAGCTCTGAAGCCCAGTTTTTAATAGGGTTATTTGTCTCCCTGCGGTCTAACTTCTTGAGTTCTTTGTATATTTTGGATATAATCTGTTGAGGATTGGTAAAGATCTTTTCCCAATCTGTTGGTTGCCGTTTTGTCCTAACCACAGTGTCCTTTGCCTTACAGAAGCTTTGCAGTTTTATGAGATCCCATTTGTCGATTCTTGATCTTAGAGCAAAAGCCATTGGTGTTTTGTTCAGGAAATTTTCTCCAGTGCCCATATGTTTGAGATGCTTCCCCACTTTTTCTTCTATTAGTTTGAGTGTATCTGGTTTGATGTGGAGGTCCTTGATCACTTGGACTTAAGCTTTGTACAGGGTGATTAGCATGGATCGATCTTCTTCTTTAAAAGGAGAACAAGAAATATCCTTGGGAGGGAATAGGGAGACAAAATTTAGAACAGAGGCAGAAGGAACACCCATTCAGAGCCTGCCCCACATGTGGCCCATACATGTAAAGCCACTCAATTAGATAAGATGGATGAAACAAAGAAGTGCAGGCTGACAGGAACCGGATGTAGATCTCTCCTGAGAGACACAGCCAGAATACAGCAAATACACAGCCGAATGCCAGCAGCAAACCACTGAACTGAGAACGGGACCCCCGTTGAAGGAATCAGAGAAAGGACTTGAAGGGGTTGAGACCCCATATGAACAACAACGGAAACCTAGCAGAGCTTCCAGGGACTAAGCCACTACCCAAAGTCTATACATGGACTGACCCTGGGCTCCAACCTCATAGGTAGCAATGAATAGCCTAGTAAGGGCACCAGTGGAAGGGGAAGCCCTTGGTCCTGCCAAGACTGAACCCCCAGTGAATGTGATTGTTGGGGGGAGGGCGGCAATGGGGGGAGGATGGAGAGGGGGACACCCATAGGGAAGGGGAAGGGGAGGAGTTATGGGGATGTTGGCCCGGAAACCAGGAAGGTGAAAAACAATTGAAATGTAAATAAGAAATACTCAAGTTAATAAAGATGGGGAAAAAGAAGAAAACAATTAATGAGCAGCTGTAGATACTGTGGAGTGGGCAGGAGAGACGTCTTAGCCAATAGAAGTGCCCACTCCTCTTGTAGGGAACCTGACTTCCATTCTCAGCAACTAAATAACATCAGATCCAGGGGATAGGACACATGTTTCTAACCTCAAAAGGCTCCTGTGCTCTGTGCACTGATTTATGTATACACATACTTAATAATAAATTATTTGAATGTCGACAAGTAAATGTTGTGGCAAGGAAAGCTATCTATGCTTAAGAAGTCAGCCTTTCTCTTCACTTATGTCTTTTTAAAATATTTAGTCTGTTTCCTCTGGAGCAGAAAGTTTGAGGTCTTCACTTGACTCATTCAATCTTGCAGGGAAGCAACTGATTTTATTTTGAAACTATAATGTTTACACTGAAGCATTTTCGTGGTGTGCAGATTTGCTATGTAATTTTCCATAAAGGATCTAGCAAGAATTGATTTTTTTAACTTCAGATATGTTAATAGTAGCAAGAAACGAGTCAGCAGTTATGCTTTGGTAAGGTGATTGATAACTTTTAGAACTACACTTATCTCGGTGGAAATTACATAATTTATGTTGCAGATTCTTGGAGCATGCTCAATGGGATGACTTTACACTTGAATTTGCACAGATATTGAAGTGTGTAGGAACCTCTCCTGAGGGATTAATAATGAATGATAGCTAAGGAAGTTGAAAATTACTTAAAAAACTAAAAACAAAAAACAACAGCACTCAGCCTTCAACGTCTACTCTAAATATTACAGGTCAACTCTCGAAGTCCCATTGAATCCTATTACATTTTCTATAAGTTACTAGAATTGTAATCATAGGATTCTCTGAGGATTTTTTTTACTCCCCCCCCCTTTTCTAAACTTTTCTGCTTCCAAAATAATCTTTAAGGACTAGAGAAAATGGTCTATGTTCTGGGTAGTTAAATTACACGTCAAACAGTTCTGAGCTTAGGGAGCAGCTAATGAAGGTGTAATATTAAAATGTCAAACATGTACATATCAGTTTCTCCCTCTCTGCCTCTGAAGCCTCTGGTAACAACTGTAATGCTCTCTTTAGGCTCCGCCATTGTTGCCTTCCCTCGCTCTCACATAGTAATTACTATCTTTCCAAGGCAGCGCACTGCCGAGGGGAGCAACATTTCCAAAGCAGTGTTGAGTTTGGAATTAACTCCCGTTTGTAGGACAACAGACACATTATGTGAGTGGATTCGACAGCTCATAGCTTTTCTCATTTCTTTCCCTCTCCACAAATCATTTTACCTAGTATTTGAGAGTATTGTTTTGCCTTGGGCGAGGGCTTATTCTTTTTAAGAGAGTTTTTGGTTCAACCATGAATAACAGGAGCGGAGACTGTTACATTCTCTTATGTCTCTGCTAAGTTAACGGGGAGTAAGGAGGGAAGAGAAACAGATTTGGGTAAACAACTGCCGACTCACTGAAGGCCAACCACTAATGTCATGAGACGATGTTTGATATTTGAAGGGCAAACGTGGGTAAGGCTTTTATGATCAGTGGCACTAGAAAACATGTAAAATGATCTGACATACGTATGACAATATTTATTTCCAGTTTACTTAGTGTTTAAAGTGATTTAAATGACAAATTGCACCATAATAGGATGGGCCAGTATGGGAAATGTATGGGAAAAGCAGCAGTTGCTTTCTGTAGCACCATGATCATCTAGTCAGCTGACCCGCGGGATACAAGTCTCCGTGGCAATAATTGCTTTGCTCTTGTTTTTAAATCCATGTAAGTATGGTGTATGAGCTGATTATATTTCTAATGTTCCTTTGAATGTGACACTTCTCCTGCTGAAGTGGATACTGCTTGCCTAAAAGGCAACTGTTAACTTATGAAGTAATTTGGGACTATTTCCACTTCTTAGAACCAAAAGGAAAACGGGGGGAGAATGGGGGAAAATTATGTATGAGCCTTCGCTAAGCTGACAAAAATTATCCACCTTATTATATTTTATATATTTTAGGTTGAATTTTGCTGAGCCTCTTGGTGCATCATTGGGGTTATTGTTGCCTTGGTAAGAAGGCAAACCAAGAGCTTGGACTCTAAGTAACAGAAAAATAGCCATCAAGAAGCAATTGAGGAAGACAATAGTGTCAAGTCTCCAGTATTCAAGTATCCATACTAGGTTTTCTGCGCCTCCCTTGATGATAGTTAAAGGCTTCAAATAATGTGTTATTCTTGTAACAAATATTTTTGAGTGCCTTTTCTAGGCTTTAAAGCACTGGATATTTGCAGTATATAAAGAAGACCTCATGCATAAACACGTAACATTGAAATTAAATTTTCATAAGAGTGCTTATTGCTAAATGTAAGGTGTTTGGCCTAATCTGTGAGGTCATCTCTGCCCAGGTGATATTTACCACTTCACATAAGGTCTGAAGCCTGAATAAATGTTAACAAAGGGAAGCAGGAATGAGCTTGAAGTATGACAGGCTGTGAACACACTGATTGTCACCTTGGATACCTTTGCCTACACAAATACTATCTCCCTGATCCCTTATAAACAGAAACTTGTCTGAGGTTTTGGGGCTTTGTCTGTAAAGTGTACATTTTGAATGCAGTGCCGTTCTCAAAGGTGTACTCAGAGTCTCTGGGGACCCCTTCCCCATCCAAAGAATCTCTGCAGCATCCTGAAATGTGTCCACACCCATGATCATATGTAGTCTGAGGAATAGAAGAAAGAATTTTGGCTAACTCTGGACAATTAGCAAAGAAGAAATCACACATGTCTTCTTCATAGAGAGAGCCTAGAATGTTGGATTATTTGATGATTATTTTAATCCCTATTGATGTGTAGATTAGTACAGTATATTCATGTATACTTATCAGTTGATAATTAGTTTTATGACTAGGTATCCACTGTGTGTGTATATATGTGTGTGTTTTGTGTGTGTGTGTGTGTGTGTGTGTGTGTGTGTATGTGTGTGAGACAGCTCATGATATTGACATCAATCTCAAGTACCCAACTATTGTACTAGTTGTAACTGGGACCTGTGCCATGGAGTTTATGTTGAGAGTGTAGTGATAAATATTGGCTTTAGTTAAATAGGTATTTTTAAACAGGTCAATCTCCATTGTGACTGTCTGATAACTCTATTTTTATGTGCATGTTTCAAACACATTGCTTTCTTCCTCTCAAACAAAATATTCTACCAGGTAAATTATGAATGACAGCATGACTTGGGCTTAATCTTGATTCAATATCAGCGGGATAACCTGTCAGTTATAGTGAAGGCACTGATCAATTTGTTTCATGTTCACATTAGTTTTGTTTACAAAGGTGTTTAGGTATCACAATTTCAAGTACAGTTCCATTCTACCATAGTCAACCCCGGGTGCATCCTCAGTCCTCCCCTCCCCCACTCTCACACCACATGGAAGAACACGCATATGCATTGCATTAACATTTTATTTTTTTATGGTTTCCCTTGATTCACATTAGCTCCTAATGGGATTCGTCATCAATATGAATTAATTAGAACCGGTCTTTTATTGACAGTAAATTTCATTACCTATACAATAATAAAACTAGTTACTTTTCTTACAATTCAAGTTAGATAATTTACATATAATACAAACTTATACTTCTTTAGAAATATATTTACTTTGTATGTGTGCATGCATGCATGCATGCATGCTGTGTGTGTCTGTGTGTGTGTGTGTGTGTGTGTGTGTGTGTGTGTGTCACAGTTCATATAAAAGCAAAAACTAATCATTCCACAAAGGAAAATTTTAGGCAATGAGAAAACTGATTGCCCTAAACTGCTTTACTTGAGACAATTCCATGAATAAGAGTCAAAATTCCATACACTTGAATATTTTCAGTGTAAATTCGTTTGTTTGTTCATATTGATGTTGATTTTTAAGTGGACTGAAGCATGTATTTAATAGACCTACAAGTATTGTTTATACTAGGAACCAAACTGTGACTGAATGTGAATCTATGCCTTTAGAAATAGTCATCCAAAACGTATCAGGAATTACTTGTAAACTTGCAGATCATTCATTAATTTCAGGCCCCCACCCCCACCCCACCACCATTCGGGTTGTTTGTCCCTAAGATGCAGAAGTATCCTCCTTGAATTAAAAAACTTAGAAATCAATCCACTGTAGGAGTATGGAGTTTGGCTTACAAGAAAAACACATACAAGTTGATTTAAAAAAAAATAAGTTCAGAGCAATCATACTAAAATTGATCAGATTGATCAGTTGTTTTTGAGAGGGAGAAATTATAGCAATGTAATCTATTGTAACTTTTAAATTTGGGGACATATATGTGTGGAGCAAATAATAAAAATTACCCCTTAAGTAGAACACGATTTCTGTACAATGTTACTATTTGTTTAGTGTTTGCATCCAAGGCAGAGAACATAATCAGAATTAAAGTGACCGTTCCATTGTAATGATTCTTGATAAACTTGTGTCTTTTATCATTTCATCAAACCTATGGATTTTATATTTCTTTAAATTGATTCAGCATAGCAAATATTGGCTTTGCAGATAAAAATTCAATTAGCACTTCAAAGAAGACAAATTAACTCCCTTTTAGACAGTGGCTGTTATTTAAATTAACAAAGTAAAACAGTAGAAAAAACTAAATCTTACCTATCGTTTGTTCACAGATAAAAAGCATTAGTTATGTCTGGCAGAATCATTTACTAGCTAAAATTATGCTAGTGTTATCCTGTTTCCCTCAACAGACTGTTATGAAGGATTTTAAAGTTCTTAGTTAGATGTACTTGGTACCATCGCTTATTTCAGAACAATTATTAATAATAAAACATGAAAATTTAAACAGATAAGTATTTTCTATAGCATTCTTTCTTTCATGTTTAAAGGTGCAAACAGACAATGGAATGGTAGAATAGAAGTAGTAGGCGGTAGAAATGTTCTGATCTCGGTGTTTTTAATGAAATTAGTGACTGACTAAATTTGGCCTACCTCTAAACTGTCACGGTGCACAGACAATTTGAAACAATGCAGTGACATACTGGAGTCAAATCCTAAGTCCCACCTCCTGTGCTGTACCATAGTCAACAATGACAATAATAGAAATAATTCTCATTCTTAAATTATCTACACCATATTTTAGAGGACACTAAATACTGTTATAAATTAATTTTGATATCACTTATCAGAGTTCATAACAAGAATCACAATCTATTAATAAATCACAATCTATTAATAAATAAGATCAATAGCACTAATTGGATTATCATTGGGTGTTTTTTAAAATCTTTATTATTTCATACCTGTCATTTTATTTTAGGATTGAAAAATCCCTAATGTCATGGCCAATATCTTCCTTTCTCTGTGATAAAATCCCTGTGTCATAGTTAGGGTTTGTCATCTTGACTCATGTCTAGAAATTTATTGGAATGTGGTGTCTCTGTAGATGAACTACCTACATCAGACTGACCTGCTTATTGGGCAGTCCTCGATTGCTGATTGATTTGTAGAACTTTCCCATGATGCGTGGTGCCATCACTGGACTGAGGTATATAATAAAGTGGCTGGGACAAGCCAGATATCAAACTAGTACGTAGCGTTCCCCTGTGTTCTCTGCTTCAGTTCTTGCCTCTAGGTTTCTGTCCTCTTGCCCTGGCTTTCGGGGTCACTGACTGACTGACTACAAGCTGTAAGATAACATAAACCTTTTCATCTTAATTTGCTTTTGGCTCTGGGTGTTGATCAGAGCAGGAGAAAAGCAAAGTCGAACAAAAATTGTTAGCAGAAAGTGGAATATGGCTATAATGAACCTATGTTGTACTTTGGGAGGATTGGTAGAACATTGAATACTCAGAAATTAAGGAATTCTATCGAGAGCTTGGGAGATGAGAATGGTGAGAGAGCTACGGGTTACAGAGGCAGAGTTTATGAAATTTCCAAAGGAAAGGCATATTTTTCACCAGAAATGATTTTTGTGGTACTTTTGATGAAGAATCTATGGAAAAGACGAGTTTGCTTTACTGGAACAATAGATTTTCATTAGCTGGAGCTGAAAAAGCATAGAAGATTAATATGAGACTAGAATTATTACCACAAAGTGTCTAGAAAGTGTGCACTGGGGTCAGCATACAGAAGCTGGAAGGCAAAAGTTGCAAAGGCTGCCTGTTATGCTGTCAGCCAAACTTGGTACTATGTAAGAATCTCCCACTATGTTTTAAAGTATGAATGATTAATGGAAACCAAGTAAGACTTGATACCATGAGTGGCAGTGATAGGCATGTGGTAAAGGTGCATCCTCCTTTATTGTAGAAAATCAGAACTGGGAAAGATCTCAAAGAGAAGCTGAGGCTGGGCACCATGTACAAGGATCTGGGGCTAGAAGAGGCGGTTAGTTGGGGTGAGCCTTGGTTGCAGGAAAGAATACTGAAATAGCCAGGGCCATGGGATGACCATATGGATAATCACAGGTGTATTCTGGAGCAGGTCTGAGCCTCTGAGAGAGACTGCATGCTATGGGTAGCAGAGTTCGGAAGGGGGAGCAGTGAAGACCGTAGGAGCCCAGAAGATTGGGAGTCCTAGATAATGGATACTGGAACTTTTTATAGGATTGAATTTGGGGTTTGCTTTAATCTGGTTGTAATTGGGTTTTCATTCCTCCCTCTAAGAGTAGATTTGCTTTAGATTCTGCACTAGCATTCCAGGCTGCTGCAGGGTTGACCCTGCCCTATCAGGGAGAGGGCAGCCCTCTGTCTGTATATCTGTATGTCTGTGTGTCTGTCTGTTCTGCGCCTATTCTTTATTCATTGCTGACCTAGTCAGGTTGTCAGTACCAAGCCAAGTGGCTCAGAGTAATCTTGGTTAAATGGAGGCATATGAGAGCGAGAGTGACATCCCATAATTAACAAGTGCATTAACTTTGATAAATTAAGTTAATCTAACAAAACTACTCTAGACCTTAGTGGCTTAAAGACTCTATACAGAGGTTTTTTAAATAATTCTCAGGGGATGTGGCTCAGGTTTGCATGGCAACTCTGTTCCTAAATACCACTCGGGACCTCATTTTCTTTAAGTATTTTTTACATCATCCTTTAGGACAGTGTCAGCATCTGTATGGCCAAGCAGTGTCCCTCTCAATGTGGGTTTTCCTCCTGGAGAGGAGGGAGAATTTATCAGCAAGACATATGTCATCTTCAAGAAGCAGAAACGGAAATGACATGCCACTTCTAACAAGAATTATTTGTAAGAGTATGCTCATAAGCTACACGTAATGACAAAAGCGGTGGAGGTGTCTGCAGACAGATTTACATGCCTAAGTATAATAATACTATTTCAGAGATAGTGAGAGTAAGAGCTGGAGAGCAAGTCAGAGAGTGGGGGAGGGAGGCAGGAAGAGAGCGGGAAGACAATGAAGACAGTCCGTTGGAGAGTTGAAAGTTGAGGCATACCTTCTCCTTCATGCCCTCCTGTTTTTCCTTCACACCTTCACTATTTTCCAAATAATTAAACTCATTATTCTTTGAAACTTAGTACTTTGACTAAGTACCACTCAAAGTGAACTCAGGAGACAAAAGTTACTCTAGGGAAGGGAGAGGCAAAGATTAAAACAGAGACTAAAGGAACACCCATTCAGAGCCTGCCCCACATGTGGCCCATACATATACAGCCACCCAATTAGAAAAGATGGATGAAGCAAAGAAGTGCAGACCGACAGGAGCCAGATGTAGATCGCTCCTGAGAGACACAGCCAGAATACAGCAAATACAGAGGCGAATGCCAGCAGCAAACCACTGAACTGAGAATAGGACCCCCGTTGAAGGAATCAGAGAAAGAACTGGAAGAGCTTGAAGGGGCTCGAGACCCCAAAAGTACAACAATGCCAAGCAACCAGAGCTTCCAGGGACTAAGCCACTACCTAAAGACTATACATGGACTGACCCTGGACTCTGACCCCATAGGTAGCAATGAATATCCTAGTAAGAGCACCAGTGGAAGGGGAAGCCCTGGGTCCTGCTAAGACTGAACCCCCAGTGAACTAGTCTATGGGGGGAGGGCGGCAATGGGGGGAGGGTTGGGAGGGGAACACCCATAAGGAAGGGGAGGGGGGAGGGGGATGTTTGCCCGGAAACCGGGAAAGGGAATAACACTCGAAATGTATATAAGAAATACTCAAGTTAATAAAAAAAAAGTTACTCTAGTGATTTGATGCAATGAAAGATACAAGGAGGGAGAGGGAAAGGTGCAAATCACTTCGAATTAGCAGATGGGAGAAGCAGGGGAAAGAAACCAGTAAAGAAATGCATTTGGGAGAGCATAATGCCTACCTCCTGTCCCATGCCTCAGTCCTGAGTTTTATACTGTGTTAGAGTGTTACAGTGTGAAATTGGATAGGGAGGTCACTGGAATGATTGAATATGCTAAGTCACTGGTGGCCCAAAAGTCTCCCAAGAGAGTGTCTAGGGGGAGTGCTGGGAATTTGATAAGAAGCAAGCACTAAAGGCTATTCTAGTGCACTGGCAATCAGACACTAGTAACAGAGCTACAAACAACACCAGAACAAAAATATGGAGCTTTTCACCCATTTCTGCTCCCAGTACCCTCTGATCACTGTTGTGCCTGATCAAGGAGATCTCTCTGCAGGTGCAGTTCCTATGTCATCAATCAGGGAAAAGGAGGATGGCTATGAGGCCCAAAGGTAAAGAGCTGGTGTCTAGCACAACGACATACACCGGATAAGGCTGCATGGTGTGTTTGTTTTACTCTAATACAGTTCCTCCTTTAGAACCAAATGTGATGAGAGGGGTCATATCCCTCTCAGAATAAATAAACAGAAGCTCAATTCAATAGCCCTCACCAAGTCCCTCACTCTTATGACCAGGAATCATGAAAGAACATTTTGTCAGCTGACTGAATTATAAAGGAAGTCCATCTACTTTCAGTGAGAGCTAAAACAATATTTAGATTTCTCCCTCTCCCCCGTTTCCACCCCAGCCCGTGAGTGTTTTGAGCTGGCTTGTGACTGTATCTTCATGACCCTGTCATTATCAGTCCGAGTAGTGAGAAAGAGAAACACAGAGCTGCAGATGTGTTCCCAGAACCATCTGGCACTTTCGGGAGGTAATTTACTTACCTAAAAATAATCACATGCATATGGGCTTTTTCTCCTTTAATGAAACATATTCCTAAAACTGTTCACACTCAATCCTTGGGTTAAAAAAAAAGCATTTCTTCCATGATACTGTTCTTGTTTTAATACTCATATTGGATCAGAGGAAAGCTAGCAAGTCCCACACATCCTAGAAAACACACACACACACACACACACACACACACACACACACACACCCCACAATTTGTCGATGATTTCTTTTAGCAACTAGCTTCTTTTAGGTATGTAATGCAGTGAGTTTATGTGTGCATGTATGTGTTCCAAAGTAGCTCTGATCATGTCCCATTTTCAAAGTAGCAATTTAGAGCTTGGCTCTCATCTAATTTCTTTATATACACAGTTCTGCAAGGTAGATTTCCAATAAGCACCGATCCTCTATGGCCATTTTTGGGTGCATGTCAGCCTGCCAGCACTGGAAATTTGAGTTCTTCAAGCATGAACATTGCAAACTACTGTGAAAATAGGTTCATAGAAAATACACATTAGACGCTCATCCATCATCTTTTCCTTCCTTGTTGGGTTGAACTTTGTAAGACGGCATAACTTTTGGGGTAGAGTACTGCCCCTTGCTACAGAGACATGATGATGGCTGTAACCACATTAGCTTGATTCCCTTTCTGAAATTGCAGATTAACTGATTAGTCTTTAAACCATAACTCTCCGATGCTATGAAATACAGATAGTGACTGTTCAGCAATGTCCTCATGTATGCCAGGAGTTCAAGTAATGATGAGCTTAAGTGGCCAAAAGAGGCTACATTGATGCCTCCAGGACCATTCACGGCAAGGATCTGTGATGGTATGAGCTGCTTCCTAACGCTTAAAATTAAATATATATCGTTTGTTAAACTCTTAGCACAAGACTGAATGCTAAAATAAAATTAATTTAATGGTTGAAATTGAGGTTAGAAAGAAAATATCAATTTGCTGCTGGCGACTACAATTTTACCTGACTCCCTTATATCCTAAGTTACAGAGAGGACACGCCTTTGTATTCGTAGCTTCTCTAAATGTTTTCCAATAGCTTAGAAATAAGAGCAAAACAGAGAAACAGCTGTCCCTTGTTATTTTGTTTCCTGAATACAAATAGTCTTAAATTGCTGTAAATGGAAAGTCTGGAAGGAATTCAAACACAGCCTGTTTAAACACTTTCAGGCTGATGTTTGTATGCTGAGCCTTTGCAAAGGGCAGCGCTAGAAAAGACTACACAATTACTTGTCGAACATGACAATCTAAGGCTATGGCTCTCCTTTTGTTTGTTAGGCAGAGTCAAGCCCGTATCACTCACACACTTTTGACACAGTAAAGCACAAGTGCTTTGAAACTGAAGCCTCCGAAGTGGAGCATGAAGTCCTGAGGCATTTGATGGGTTCTATTTACTCTGGCTCCTCTGAGGAAAACCAAAATCCTTCTGAACTTCGATATTTAATTGACTCCAATCAAGCATTAACTATTTTTGTATCAGGAACAATTATAGAAGCTGCATCTAATCTTTTCTCTTTCCTTCTGACTTCTGCCCATTAACTACCTGAAAATTCAGTCTGAGTGTCTGTCAACAACATGGGCCTCCTACCTTTTGTCTACACAGCCCAATAGTGTATGAGGAGCCTTCTTATCAGGGAACTTTTAAATCAATCTTTAGTGAGCAAATTTATTAGGTGTTTAGAATTCTAATGTTAGGTTTCAAATGTTTGAAGGAAGAGACTAAGGAAAGTTCAAGAAATATAATGGACATGGCAGGGTCATATCCAGTGACAGTCATAAATAAGTCCTTGGTGTCCAGCAGTGTACACAAGTGTTTTATCATAAAACCATTAAACACTTCAGGGCAGGGATTTCATCTAGTAATGCTGCAAGTCAGGCAGATGAAGTCATTCAGACATGTCCAGAGTGTCATCCTCATACGATTGCATAATATTCCTGAATATTTTCCTGCTTGACTCACACACAAAGGCATTGTACAGTCCATAGTGTGGGAAAATAGCAAAACAAGTTATGCTCTGCATTCTGAACTAAAAACTTCTACTGGTTTTACTACTGTAGAAATCACTTTGAGATTACAAAGGGACATTAGCTTCTAAGTAGAAAGTTAATCCAAGACTGAGCTTCATTAAGAAATAACATTAATGAGCAAAATAATAATAAGCGAGGAGTTAAAATCATAAAATATTATATAGCAGAGATGAGAATCAATAGTTCTTTCCCTCATTGGAGACATGGGTAAGCAAGTAATACAGAACTATACCATAGAATATGTGTATGCATGCCTGTGAGTCCGTGTGTGTGTGTGTGTGTGTGTGTGTGTGTGTGTGTGTGTGCGTGTGTGTGTGTGTGTGTGTGTGTGTGAAACTATACCAGTTCCACACTTTCTGTATTGGAAATGTGAGATCCTATCTCGCTCTTGATATTTAAGGCTTTGGAAAAGTGAGTGAAACTCTGAGAGTCTTCACTCCGTCCACACTGTGGTTAAGACGATTCATAGCACTAATATATGAAGTTTCTTCTGGATATTGGAGTAGAGGCTGGTAGGTATGCAAAGTGATTTTTTTGGTTACTTTTATCCACATTTTAATTATATGCTATAAAATAATAAATAATATGATACACTAATATAGCACTTATATTAATTTATTAGCACCCAATTTAGTTTATTTTTTTCTTTTTCTTTTTTTTCGGGGCTGGGAACCGAACCCAGGGCCTTGCGTTTGCTAGGCAAGCGCTCTACCACTGAGCTAAATCCCCAACCCCAATTTAGTTTATTTTTAAGTACATATAAGTATTTTCTTAATACATATAGGTATGTTTTTTATTCATACCACTGACAAATAACTAAAAATTTTTAACAAATCAAAATGATAGGAACACGGAGATTACAGTGAGAGGCAGAAGCATCCTTGGAAAATTAATTCTTAAATTATGTCCTTAGATTCACTGTTCTATCTTTAGGAAATTCTATTCTATATATGTTTAGACACAATTCATAATACATTCACTTTCATAATAAAAATGTCCATTATTGGTTAATATTTTCCATAAAACTGACAAATTATGACTAACAGCATCCATTTACTATTATATATACTTATATATGTATATTTGTATACACACACATATATATGTATGTAAATTCAACCATGTTAAGTGTTAGCTATAGAAGAGATCATAGACAAACTATATGCATATATCCATATATATCCATATATACATATATATGTACTGTGCATTCATATGCTACACAATACAACATATGTATTACATGCACATATATGTATATACACACTATATATATAGCCTCTTTATATGTATATATGGGCTATATATTGTGTTTTTGCTATGCTCTGTACTATGGTACACTTGCATGATTGAATTGCGTATAATATCCTCACATTGCCATCTCTGAAAATAAACAGAGAGGTTTTAGTGTATTTTCTCTCAGAAAAAAAAACCTTTCCCTTTTCAAAATGATTTTTCTTTTTTTGACAACTCATCTTCAGCCACGGATTCATCACGATTTCTTTTTCTAGTTACTTTTTATCCTAAATCATCTTGCTTCAGCTGCAAGTTTATCACACTCCATGTCGCCTTTGTGTACAGACACACTTGAACCCTGCTCCCCTTAATCATTTACTATTCTCCCTCTGAAGACAGAGAGCTCACGCTCTTCTTCCCCTCGAAGATCAGCACCCAGGTCCACCCTTCATTTTGTTCAACACTGAGAAAAAGTTCTCAGAAATGTCCCTCAGTGTTTAGCCCAGCCTTGGGTTCTCACTGATGGCATAGCGCACATTCAGGAAGCATTTAACCATATTTCTATTTCCCCTTAGAAAATGCTCCCTGGTAGAACATGCCTTCACGTATAAGTAGAGCTATTAATCTTTTTGTTTTATTCGACTAACTTTGTTTTTAGTCATAGCTTGACTTCAGCCTGTATAGGTGAGTAACAAAATGAACATTTTCAAGAGAAAAGTCATTTCTCTCCTCAGTGAGTCTAACCATCTATTTAAAGAACTTTAAAAACACGTTTGCTGATTTGTTCTCATCTCTAAGAGAAGTTTAACACCTAAACAATATGATTATAGAAATTACTAAAATAGCTAAAGATGTGAATTTGTACAGGGTTATATTTTTAGACATAGCCTTACATAACATTTCTTCTAAAGAGGAAAGTTGAGGCTTATTTTTTTTTTAACTTTTATCAGTTATTTGTGAATTTCATGCAATCTGCACTGAAATTCCACTCATCTTCCCATACCCTTCTACCTGGCTTCCACCCTTACAACCTCCCCACAACAGAGAAAAAATCTCTTATTGTGGAATCTACAGTGTGCTACAATGTGTCTATCACACAGTGTTGTCTACACCCCTTTGTTTGCAAATGTTCACAACAATGACTCATTGGTCCAGTAGGAGGCCTCTGTCTTCTGCTGCTCTATCAAAACTGGAACCTTACTGGGACAGCTCTTGGATATCCTGTTGTTGCCCTGTGTCCTAGAGAGCCTGTATCTCTCTACAGATTTGGATCTGTAGGACCGGACCCTTAATGCACTCCAACAGTTCATCAATCGAGTAGATGTTAGGGTGTGCCAATCATAGTCCTGAACCTGGGCCTGAGAGGTATCTGAGCTGTTCAGCCTGCCTGTGCTCCCTCTCTCACACCCTAGGGCCAGCTTACCAGCAAAACCTACAACAACCTGGGCCAGCTCTATGCTGCTGCCCAGGCTGTGTGCAGTGCAGCCTTCCTGAGTGTTGGAGCTGGTGAGAGACATAGCCAGTCCTCTTACACTCAGAACCCCAAGGCCTGCTTTCCTGCCTGCTGTAGATGGCAAGAGGAGGGAGAAGAGGAGGGCATGTCTCCTTCAACTGCACCACCGCCCACCCAGCAGACAAGTGGCAGGACCAGCTTTCCTGAACTCTCCCCCTGTGGCTGGCTCACTGGCAACCCCTATATCCATGGCCACCTCTACCTTGCTGCTCGCACAATGTGCAGGACCCACTCTCCTGAGTGCTGTGGCAGATGAGGGGCAGGACAAGCTCTCCAGCTCCCTTGACCCAGTCAGGGCCAGTTCTTCCACTGATGCAGAGAGCAAAGGGGAGGGGAGATAATCTCTCTCTCTTACTAATGCAACCACACAGCAGAGAAGAGATTAGGCTGGCTCTCTCACCTAAGGGTCATCTTATTCACAACCCTTACATCCAGAGTCAGCTCTACTGGGATGCCCAGGAGAGGCTCAGGGCCTAATCTCCTGCCTACCATAGGTAGCAAAGGGTGAGAGAGGTGCATGGGCATTTTCCCCTCATCCATTAGACACACATGGTGGTCGGTACAGTCCTCCCATACACATACCTTCAGGAGCAGGCTCACCAACAACACCCAAAATATGTAAAGCCTGCCCTTCTGAGTTCTGCAGCTGGCTGGGGACAGACTTGACTATCTTGCTCTCACGCCACCAGGGCCAGCTCACTCAGAATGCCCAGGTGAGGGCAGGGCCAGTTCTTCACAGCCATTAAAATCAACATGTCCACAGACATTCACCTGGTTGTGGTGATAACACATCCCTGCTGTTGCAGGACCCCATAAGCAGACATGGCCATGGCGACAGCACAGGCCAGCATCCCATCATAGTCCCAGGTGGCTTAGCTGACTCCTCACATCAAGCTGTTCCTCACTACCTCAAGTCTCCAGTTCTGCATTTCTTTATGGTGCCAATGTCTCCTTTGTTTCTCTTTCTTTTCCATTTCTTCACTACCTACTTGCTTCTCTTGGTGGTACCTGGTGTCTTTGGGTGTCTGGGGTCATCTCAGGAGTAGTCCCAGGTGTGCTATGTCCTGTTTATGCAGTGTGGAGCTGGGCAGAGGTCATCTCAGACAAGGACTCCCCCCCCCAGTTACCCCCAGGCCTGTAAAGTGCTAGATTGGTGGTCATCTCAAGCTAGCTCCATGTCTGGGCACCATGATGCTGATCTAGTAGTTGTCTCAGGCTCATTCCCTGCCAATCCCCCTCCAGTGGCCCCTTGTGAAGGTCATCTGTCTTAGAAATCACTCCTGCCCAGGATAGGAGGTCCCAGCAGAGTTCTTCTAGTCTCTGGCTTTGTCCCATATCCCGGGGGCTTTTCTTGGCCTTCCCGGTATCTGATTGGTGGTCCATCTCAGCCTCACATTTTTTTTTTATTTTTTAGGAAATGTTATGCTACTAATCCCTCAGATATTCATAGGTCAGAACATTGTAGTAGACATAGTTTCTCTCCTCTCTGCCACCTAATGTAATGAATGACAACATCCACACCTGCAAAGGCCTCTAGGGGGAAGCTAGGCTTAGCTTTTAAGTTACATTAAGTTCATCTGTGATATTGAACAAATCAGGTTTTGCCTTTTAAGCATCATTTTGCTCTAAGACTCCACTATACTCAATTGTGTTTTCATACTTATAAATGTAAATTATTTCCTGTCTTTTCTTATCTATATTTCTATATCAGGAAAGCAACATTAGTGTCTTCTCAAATAATTTTCTTGAGTTGTAAAACCAAGACAACCCGTTGTTATGATATGTCATATAACACTTAATAAAAACAACAACATAATTTAGCAGAAACAGTAGAAGTGTTCTTGGATCATATACCTCAAACAATGTAAGATTCCTCTAGGCAAAATTAATGTTGAGTGAAATGTGTCAACCTAGAACTGTCCTTGTAGCCAGGGAATAGATGGCGTGCCTTTTGTGACTTCTGGTAGCGGTATTAGAATTTGTCAGAATAAAAATAAGTACTTACTTTTTGAAAATAATCAGAGGAATCCATAAACCAGAAGGTGACGGCTGAGCTCAGCTCCTTTGATACTGCCTAATGACTGTACATAGGAAAAAGGGTAAACTCAATAAAATAAATTTCAGTAACACTAGTGCTACGATGACCAATAAGATTAATTAATGCCTTTGACTTCTTTTAAGTCTTTCACTCTGAGATATTCTACACGACTCTGAAGAAATTTAACACAAATCAATGAATTAATTAAAACACTTCCCTGTTATATTCAAAGAAATTAAAGAGTTATTGAACTAATTTTCAGTATGAAGTGTCTCTAAATAATCATCAAATCTGAAGACAGAGCCCTGATGCCAGGCTATTTCCTATTCTCTGTTAAAATCAATACAAAATTATGGCACACTTATTAGTGACAGGGATTTTAGACTTTATTTAAGTCATGCATTTTGTCCTATAGAAATTAACTTTCATTGTGGTGGCACCAACTAATGCATAAAATAACTGAAGAATAATATATTTATGATGTCATAAAAAATCATATTGTAAGGTATATGCCTCTTCCAGAAAAGGATATTGTCTGTCCTCTTTTCTTCTTTTTTAACAGATCTTGTGCCAAGTCTATTTGTAGAAACAGCATAGGACTCTGACTGTGCAGCTTCTAATCCCTTTGGGGAGAGCGATCAGAGTCAGACAGCTGAGTTTGTGGCTCGGGCCCTTGAGCATATTGGGCTTGATGGCCTCTGCGTGTGCACTCTACCATTGCGCTGTTGGCCTGCACCTTCTTCAACCCTTTCTCATTGTGCTTCTTGGCAAAGCATGTGTTCCTCAGGAACTTGGGGTCAACCCTCTTAAGAAATTTATATCTTTGTGACAAAGGTTTCTTGATGCCACCTCTGTTCCGTTTGCAGGACTGGTTGTATGTGGTATGGTTCTTGGATTTGGCCATCTCTGCAGGGTAACCCATGGCTCCCACAGCACCTGGGACAGAAGAGCAAGATATTGCCTCTCTTTTTTCTTCATTAATTAATTTTTTTAAATTTTTACACTCAAGAACTTATTCCCGTCCAGGTCCACCCCTAACCCATATCTCCTTCTCGCCCACCACCCCCCACCTCCATCTCCACTAGGATGTCCCCACCCCATCCAACTCACCAGACCTGTAAACTCCCTAGGGCCTCCAGTCACTTGAGGATTAGGTGCATCTTCTCTGACTGAACCCAGAGGGGAGAGTTTTATGCTGTATTTATGTTGGAGACCTCAACTAAGCTGGTGAATGCTGCCTGGTTAGTGATGCAGTGTCTGAGAGATCTCGGGGATCCAAGTTAACTGAGACTGGTGGTCCTCCTCCTCAGCTTCCTCCAGCTTTTCCCTAATTCAACCAGAGGGGTCAGCAGCTTCTGTTCATTGGTTGGGTGCAAATATCTGCATCTGACACTTTCAGCTGCTTGTTGGGTCTTTTGGAGGGCAGTCATGATAGTTCCCTTTTTGTAAGTGCTCCATAGCCTCAGTAATGGTGTCAGGCCTTGCCCCACACCCACCCCACACCTGCCTTGAGCTGGATCCCCTTTTGGGCATGTCCCTGGACCTTCTTTTCCTCAGGGTCTTCTCCATTTCCATCCCTGCTGTTCTTTCAGACAGGAACAATTATGGGTCAGAGTTTTGACTGTGGAATAGCAACCCCACCCTCTTTGACACCCTGTCTTTCTGCTGGAGGTAGGCGCTACAAGTTCCCTCTCCCCACTGTAGGGCATTTCCTTTAGGGTACCCGCCTTGAGTCCTGAGGGTCTCACCTTCCAGGTCTCTGGTGCATTCCGGAGGGTTTTCCCAACCTCCTACCTCCCAAGGTCTCCTGTTTCCATTCATTATGCTGACCTTTCATTCTTTTTTCCCCCCACCCAATACCAGATCATGTTCCCCTCTTACCCCTTGTTCCCTTCCCTTCCCAAACCCTCCCTCTCTCCCCCACTGTGGTTGCTTTCTTCTCCCGCCAAAGTTGCCTCTTAATAATAATAGATAGGGTATAAGTATCTGGGGGTGTGGGGGATGGGGACATCCTCTTGGAGACAAGGGAGGATGAATGGAATGAGGAACTGTTGGAGGGCAGAATGGGAGGGGGAGAACAACTAAACTGTAAAAAGGATTAATAAAAAGATAATAAAGCATAAATTAAAAAAACAATAGCTAGGTACTAAGACAAATCCTAGAAGATTGTGTCTGCTCGTCAGTCTTGATTACTGTGAGAAAATAAGCATAAAACAACTTAAGGGATTATTTTGGTTCTTACTCACAGTTTATGATCACTTGGCTCCACCATGTCTTAGTCTGTGTGCATCAAGTAGAGATGATATGGAAAGCAAAGGAATTCACCTTCTAGTGGCCAGTAACCAGAAAGGCAGACAGGAAGAAACCAGAGACACACCTCAAAACAGCATTTCTTCATTGGTTTACTTTTCTGACCAGACATATTTCCTAAAGACCTATTTCATATGATCTTCTCGAAGAATAATCAACTGATGAAATTATCATCCTTACAGTTCACTAATATCTTACTACTGCTACCAACTAGGGACCATGCCATCGACATGGTAACTTTGAAGCTTTTCTATGTCTAAAGAATGACAAGTGGTATGTTTGGATAAATAGAAAATGACAAGCATTGGGTAATGAGGGAAAGTCAGGGAACTCGTGAAGGACAAGCATTAAGTTTTCTCTGCAAAGGTACTGCTGTTCAAGACACACACACACACACACACACACACACAAACACTATACAGACACAAAACATGAAGCATTTTCTTTATAGTCCCTTTAAATCCCTCAAATTTACCCCCTATTTTTAGCATCATTCATATCTGTCCAATGATAATTTTAATCAATGAAATGATGCTGATACATTATTATTAGAGGGCCAGGATAATCAATACTCATTAGAATGCTGTATCTTTCTTACATTCAGACAAGTGTGGCATGATGCGAAAGAAAGGACATAGTACAAGCAAAATTTCTAGGGAGAAAGTACATGTATCACAATTTAGTGTGACAGCGAAGGGTCAGTGTCAAAGAACAGTTTCAAACCAGGGACAGAGAAATGAAATGGGGACTTTAACTCATGTAATGGGCAGGGCTTTGAACAAAACATATACATCTTGAAACTTCAGTTCTGACGTGAAAGGTGAATTTTAAGTCTCATTAGACATAGATGCTAAAGATTGTGAAAACAATTTCCTTTACTTTTCTATTCATTGCAAAAAATCTAATGATGTTCCCATAAGATAACACATGTATTTAAAAGAGTAATAAAATTACTGTGTAATTGTATACTCTTACCATCAGTAGTTAGGCAAATTAATAAAAGTGATATTTTTGAAAGTGATTGTAGAATGAATTTTCTTAGAATGTTGAAGAAAGGACAATTATTTATATAATGATTAGAAGACGTAAGAGAAGCCAATATTTTTTGACCAGATCTTGATGGAAGTTTTATGACTGTCTATAACAAAAATGTCAGCCATACATTAAAATGCTGGTGGATATAGGGAAAGAGAAATTGCAGAGAATATTGTATGTAGTCCATAGTGCATTTAAGTACTTTCCCACCAAGGCTCAGGTGTTGATCTTTTCCCATGCCCTATTCTATTCTCTGTTTTATCCTTACTTCTTCTTGCCATTCCTCCTATTTTGTCTCTCTCTCAACACACAAGGTCAGAAATTGAGACATATATTTCCAAATAAATAAATTCTAAACATTTTTTTCAGTTAGGTAAAGCTAATATAAAGAATATAGTATGTCTTCCATATGGTATCATAGAATGCAATTTCTTCCTGATGATAAATTATATAAATGTATATAAACACATACTTGTAATTTTACTATATAGTTTAAGTAGATTATTATAGTTGACAATTATACTAATTATAAAATCTGCATTATGGAGAAAATATGTATGAATATTTAAATATGTATGATGTCACCAAAAGACAGAGAACATCATACTTTAATTCTTCATATAACCCAACATGAACCTACACACATTACACATACATACATATTATATATATGTGTGTGTGTTTTTGTATATATTCCATAATATATGTGTGTGTGTAATATATATATAACTAAAATATTGGTATTGCAGCCTATGGAAAGCTTATACATCAATAATAATTAGAAAATAATTTAATGTGCTTTTTAAAAATTAATATACATTTATGTTTTCACAATTCTATACATTCAAAAGTAATTATGCCTTAAAAATGATAAAGCACTTATTTTCAAATGATAGTATAGATGCCAACGTCTCTGCAGAGAGGAGGGGGAGGAGAAAAGGGGGGCAATATCAGGTGTGGGAGGAGACAGGGGAGTCGTACAGAGGGTCAGGAAATTGAACAGAGGTGTGCAGCAATAGGAGATGGGGAACTGAGGGTAACCACCTGAAAGTCTCAAATACGAGGAAAGCAAGAGGCTCCCAGGACCCAACCCGGATGACATTAACTGAAATACCCAACAAAGGGGAGAGACAACCAATAGAGACCATAACCAGAGGTTAGGCACAGCCCCCCGATTGAGGGATGGGGTCACCCATCCATCTTAAAAATATTAATCCAGAATTACTCCTGTCTAAAGGATAAGCAGGGACAAAGAGTGGAGCAGAGACCTAAGGAAAGGCCATCCAGAGACTGCCCCACCTGGGGAATCCCCCGTCTGCAGACACCAAACAGGAGCCTGATATAGCTATCTGTGAATACTTGCAGCCAACCATCAGGCTGAGTATGGGGAGCCCAATGGAAGAGTTAGAGGAAGGACTGAAGAAGCTGAATGGGTTTTCAACCCCATAGAAATAACGATATTAACCAACCAGTCCCCCCGCCCTGAGCTCCCAGTGACTAAACCACCAACCAAAGAGTATACATAGAGGGACCCATGACTCCAACTGCATATGTTGCAGAGGATGGCATTGTCTGGCATCAGTGGGAGGGGAGGCCCTTGGTCCTGTGAAAGCTCAATGCCCCAGCATAGGGGAATGCTAGAGCAGTGAGGCAGGAGTGGGGAGGTGGTTGGGGGAGCACCTTCATAAAAGTAGGGGGAAGGAGAGTGAGATGGGGGGGTTAACTGAGGGGAACCAGGGAGGGGGATAACATTTGAAATGTAAATAAATAAAATGACCAGTAAAAATTTTTTAAAAGACGTGTACTTCAAATTAATAATTGAGGAATGTTTCGAAACTCTCTCAATAGAGATTAAAATAATAAGACAAATGTGGCCTTAAAGTAGGAAATTGACTATTAAAGAAAGACAACTAGGGGAGGTTGGAGAGTAGAAGAATATAAATGGGACTTAGGATGTTGTTAAAATCAAAGATTCATAAGTATATGGATGGAAGTATAACTGATATAATTAATGTACATTAATTAAAATTTTAGGTGAAAAGTTGTATCAATAAAATCACACTTAGTACTTAATTCAAATAACTAAAAGCATACCTACTTAAATGTCTTGTCTCTCATAATTGAATTGTTCCTCAGAATATTCTTACCATTTGAAGACCATTGTTGATTAACCAACCACCTATGTAAATCTTTGCTTCATGTATAGGCAAATATTTGCATTAGAGAGTAGAGTTGTTTATACTTCCTATGCTATAATAGCTAAACAAATTTCCTCAGAATTCCTTCTATATATACAGTTATTTCTTAACATTTTTTGTTTATTTTCTAACATCCCAAACTAAAAAAGAAATTTTAAAATAAAACAGCTAACTCTTTTGAGAGAGATACTGGTTCTTTGGAGAAAGAGAAAAAAGAGAGAGGATGATCATTTTATCATTAACTATTTTGAAAATTACCCAATGCATATGCTTACTCTAAGTACTTCAAGGCTTGTTGGATAACAAGAAAAGTAATAATTTTTCATTGCCAAGAATGCAATTATCAAGTGAGAATATTTGACATTGGCAATGCATCACCTTTCCTATATATCAGAATTCTTCCCATTCTTTTAATAATCCCTCCTATAACATTTTACTACTATCTAGGGTTTGCTCATGGGTCATGCAAAACAGAGTGGTGTCCTCGCTGCTCTCTAATCTAGAATTCCACCCCAGCCTTCCAGCTGTTGATCTTACAGCTAATGAGGCAGTGCTTTGGACTGAGTGAAAAGTGTCCTTGTGGTGCATGATTGTCACAAAATAATACACAAAATATTCCACATGTTGGAATTTTCATACCGATGTCATGAACTTCTCCAAATATGAAAGCCTTCATGGATGTAGCATGGGCACATTCTGATAAGGAAGGCTCGAGAGAAGGTCCCTTGAAACATCTCAGACATGATCATAGAAGTCAACCCCTGTGGTTCCTCTTAGAATGGCTTTGTGTAAAGTGCTTGTGGGGGTATCTCACTAAAACTGCAGATTTTGGGAAACTGAGGCAGGAGGATTGCCATAGGTTTGAGGTTGCTGTGGACTCTGTAGCTTGGACTGGCCCAACTAGGGTTACATAATGAGATCATGTCTAAAAATAAAATGCATTTTATATGAACATTTAAACAAAGACCTTCTATATTCAATGGAGTGGTAATAGCTTTAGATAACGGAGTCAGTTTAAATTTTTCCATTGCTTTGTCTATATCAATTGGGCTAATCATATAAAGGCATCATTGTTCAGCATTTGTGTTCTAGAGAGAGAATACTTGATATTAAACTGACTTTGTAACACACATGTTCAGTCTATTCATTTCTATAGTATTGTGGATGAACGTGGAGTTTCCTGAGAGAGGTCTTACTGGAATTCGACATGTAGATCACATATAGTCTATGAGAAACTTAAAGACACTGTCTGTCACTCCATAAACATTAGCTACTGCCACTGGACTCACATCTAAAATGTTCAGGTACTACTGTGATTATGAGCCACCACAGAAACAATGAGTGTTTCCCTCTATCATTTCACAGACATCTTATATACTGATGAGGCAAAACTAGGCAGAATAGACTGTGGTCACTCAAAGTAACACTTTTTAAAATGGAACAAAAACACCAAGGAAACTAAGGATTTCATTAGAAATACTCAGGAACTTTATTAATACTGTACTGCACAACAGTAATTTTTAGGATGAGTGTTCATTTGATTTAGGGGTGAAATCAAATTCGAAGGCATGATGAATATTGATATAGCTGTTCACCTGCACCTTGAAAATATGACCCGGTACCATTTAAATACGATGAAGTTAGGAAGACTAGACGTGGAGTACATGGAGTTCAGGAAAGGAGACACCAAGTGGGGAGGGTGTCTCAAACAGTAATTATCTGGATCCTGAAAAAGTCATGATAAAGCTGGTGAGACTGATACTATTACAGAGCCTAGTGTGTTCTTTTAAGCTCTTGAGTGTCTAAAGCTTACGAACAAAAGACTTTCCATGCTGTTATGTGGGTCTTCATTCTAATGAAAATTATAAAGTAAAAAAGTATTAATAAGCAATCTACCTCGGTTTGACATGCCCAGAGATCTTTCAATAAATTCTAGTTAAGGTGAGATTTTTAAAAAGTACTAATAATAGTCAGATATCAGAAAAGGTGGAGAAAGAAAGGGAAGGGCCGATGCGCACAGGAGGTAGGATTGGGTGGTGCTCACAGCTGTGGGTTTCAGTTCACAGCCTTGTGTGCAGCATCTCTCTGACTGACTAGAGACTTGCAAGCATCTCTCACACCTTTATGGCTTCCCTTTTGAAATCTAAATCTCTGGAGGAAATCTGATGGGAAAAACCCAAGTCCTCCCCTTGGCTAACACTGAGTGGTGACTTGAAGGGACCCAGCTTTCCTGTTCCTATTGAAGACAAACACCTGGTTCCCCACAGCACTGAGCCCGCATGCTGGAACAGATTTAGTTTTCCAATAAAAAACAAAACAAAACAAAACTAGGAACAATGCTTGTAACATCCTAAACGTAAAAACATCTGGAGGAGAAAAAGAGATCTTTCATAACTATCTATGAGACTTTGGGCTTGTGTGTAATGAGATTAAAAACTGGGAAATGTTATGATATCACAGATAGGTGATCGTAGCATTCAGGCCTCCAGGATAGTGTGACCAAGTGACAGACAAAGCTTATGAACTCTGTAATGAC